>NC_056737.1:1037097341-1037099841 GCF_019279795.1 Protopterus annectens
CTTGGGTAATAACACTCCAATTTTCTTTGAAAAGTGCCAGCCTTCCTCCCAAAGGTGCTGCCAGACGAGAAGGCTCTGGCAGCTGAAAAGGCAGGTCATTGGGTCTGCTTACGAAAGGACTGACCCCTGCCCTCACCAGAAGACTGGGCAGGTGAACTCCCTGTTCTAGGCCTAAAAGAGCCTTGAGCTCTGCCCCTACCACGTCTAGATCTACCCCTAGACTGAGAATCATAAGAAGGATATGTCCACCCCTTAGTAGGCCAATTTCTACTAAACTTCGGAGGCTGAACCTGCAAAAAATCTTTAACAGTCTGCATAGACTTAGCCTTGTCCTCCATTTTCTTTAAAACTGCTTCCACAGGCGCACCAAATAACACATCAGATTGTAAGGGAGCATCTAAAATCCTTGTCTTTACATGCTCAGCTAAAGTCTGATCCCTCAGCCAGGCGTGCCTGCGAAGAACAGAACCAGTGGCTGCCACCCTCGAAGAGGCCTGTACAGCATCAAAACCACATTGCAAGGAATGCTTACCCACCTGTTCAGAAACATGAACTAAATCCTGCAACTCTTTGCACTCAATACCTTCCGCCAGAGCATCTACCTTAGACTTCAATTGTGAAAGGAGATAATTTTGGTATTTCAACATGTGAAACTGGCAATTCAACGCCCTCATGGCTAAAGTGGAAGAAGTATTCACCTTCTTTCCCCATCTATCCAAAGCCCTTGCCTCTTTATCAGAAGGAACAGGATTTTTAACAACAGAAGCCTTAACACCTTTAGGGCCCTGAGAAACAGTTTCTGGGTCTGCCCTAGGACTCTTAAAAAGATACTTATGAGCTTCAGGCACCCTATAATACCTATCCGGTTTAACTGGGGCAGGAGGCAAAGAATCAGGGTTCAGGGAAGCCTCTGCAAAAACATTTTCTACCACATCCAGAACAGGAGGTATAGCCAAAGGCCTATGCTGGGGTAGAAACAAAAATTCCCTAAGCCTTTTCCTGGAATCAGAGAAATCTTGACCTTCCCATTTAAAAATGCTCCCTCATGGAATGAAGAGTCTCTGAAAAGAAAAATCCTCAGGAGGAGAAGTCAAGGAGTAGAATCATCTACATCAGAATCAGAATAAGGAGGATACTCCTGCAAGTCTTCAGCCAAGACTCAGAAGCCTCGAACACTGCTCAAAACTCTCAAGCTCAGGTTCCACCCTAGGCCTCTTATCAGGGGGGGCATAGAACCTCTAATCATAGTAATCAAATCTTCTGCCATTTTAAGCATATGTTTCTTAGGCAGAGACCCTGAAGAACTAGGGGAGACCCCCACTGAAGTTAACCCTGGCCTGCCTCTAGAAGAAGCTTTGGAAACAGAAGGGGAGGGCCTAACCACCTTAGGAAGGGAGGGGAGAACAGTTACCTGAGAAGCCCCTTCAGCCTGGCCTACCTCCTGAGAGGAAACATCCTGTAACAGTAAAGTCTCTCTCTGAGAATCCAAAGGAACTTCTGGTAGAACCACCGGCTCCACCGAGCCCTCTAAAGAACCGACGTCCGGGACAGACGGTTCTTCCAACCTAGGCTTTGCTGCTTTGTCCTTGCGCTTTTAGATTTAAGCGGGCGTCGGAGCATCCGACGGCATGTTGTAATTACAACGCTTCCCAAAAACTAACCTGGCACAATCTAATCTTCTCTTAATAGTGCGTTTGTTAAATCTAGCACAAGAGCGACAGCCAACAACGTCGTGCTCAGGCCCTAAGCAAGGTATACACAAGGTATGGTAATCCCTATGAGGTATCTGTTTCCCACAAGAAATACAGTTATTCACTTTTTCTGACATCCGGTTAAATACTGAGGCAAGAAAAACAAAATATTCCCAACGGGTACTTAGCCAACTTTGATTCGGTCTGAAACTCCGACTTCAGAAAATTTCAGAACGCCAACCTGCACTCGCAATACTGCTTCTGCATCGGACCATGCGGCAAAAAGACTGAGGATATGACGTCGGTCATGCGCATTTGTACCCTGACGTCCTGATGTCAGACAAATGCGCCTTGACCGATGTCAGCCTTATACTTTGGTATTCGGGCCGACTGGGACAGCGGACTACCCAAGTGTTAGGACTGCAGCAATGTGAGATGAAGAACATCACTACTCAAGCCCAAACACCCTAGCCCAAAAGTTCCTGGAATTCATAAACTCAAATGCCATGGAACAACTAGTCACCATCCCCACAAGAGGAGATAACATACTTGATCTCATTACGAACATGGGAGCACAATGTTCAACACCGGAAGTATACCCCTCACCGGTGAGATCAGATCACAAACTAATCTCGCTGGAGGTCCTCATCCCACCCCCACCTGAAATAAAAAAGACCACAGTAAATAACTTCTCAAAAGCCGACTTCACACTTCTAAAGACTAGTGTGGTCTCCTTTAAGGCCCCCGAGCCGGCGGAAAACAGTACTCAAGCCGCTGAATCACTTACAAATGCCTTCTACCAGCACCTG
>NC_056737.1:1037104841-1037154841 GCF_019279795.1 Protopterus annectens
CTCATTGCGCTGTACCTCAGAGCAGATCTGAGTGTTGTCATTGAGATTCTTGACATAGCTAAAGAATGCTTTGTGGCTGTCTTTAGAATCAATGGCGATTTTCTTTTCGTAACTAGCTTTGGAGGATTTTATGAGGGATCTCAGCTTCTTACTGAGGCTGACCAGGGAGTTCCTCCAATCATGGGATTTTACTTTTTTTTGCAACAGTTTCTTTCCTCTGTTGTAGCATTTGTTTATGGCAGGGGACCACCAGATTGGTTTCTTTTTTTGGAGGATAGCATCTTGGTTCTGTTAGGGATTGCACGATCCATGCACTCGTGTAAGTGATTATAAAGTGCATTAGTGTAGGATTCAGCAGTCATACCTCTACTGTCCGTCTGCATGGGTGTCGTGAAGTTTACCACTTTTTGCGTCTTAAGAAGTGCTGAAGTTGGCTTTGGAGACATTTTTTACGGTGATTTCCCTAAGTGGGGGGGTTGGGGGCGGGATGTGGATGTCTAGGGTGATTAGCTTGTGGTCGGATTTGACCAATGAGGAATTGACCTCTGGTGTGGAACACCAGTTGCCCATGTTGGCAATGACCAAGTCTAGGATACTGCTGCCCCTGGTGGGTGTGTGGATAAGTTGATTCAAGGCGTTGGAATTTATGAATTCCAGAAAACGTTGAGCAAAAGAGTTGGTACATGAGTAGTTTTCCCAGTTAATGGAGGGGCAGATGAAATTGCCCATTATTAGGGTGTTAGGTTGTACCCTAATATTTTCCAGTGTATCAAGAATTTAGGAGTGGGACTCCTGGGGCATGGGGGGGGGGGGAATCTGTAGCAAGCTACAATTTGAATTGCGGTCTTGCCCAGAGTTAGCTGCATTTGGATAATTTCGGATGCATTATGCTGAGCAACTAGCTTGGAGGTGTGGATATCCTTAATGAATATGGACACGCCTCTGCCTTTAGTGTTTCGGTCAAGGTTAGGTGGCCGAAAGGTGTGGTATGAATTATAGCCTGGTAATGCAGGGGTGCTCTCTGGAGCCTTGAACCAGGTCTCTGTCATTGCACAGATGTTGATGTTCTCCATTTTAAGGAGTGCCTCGAGTGAGTGCATTTTGAGGTTTAGACTTCTAGCATTGAGTAGCATTACCCTCAGATTTTGCTTGCTTGTACCTGTTATGGTGGTGAATTTGTCATTTGAACCTTGCCTAAAAATAGCACTATAGGGATGACAAGAGCCTTAGCCAGTATCCAGAATCCCAAGGGCGACAGGTGCAGGACATCTCTGGCAAAGCATTGTGGTCTATTAATCATGTCATCCCAGGCAGACAGATACTGGATCCACTTAGTATGACACCAGGAGTTTAGCCATTTGTTGAAGTCAATCATTTTGTCCTTGCACTGTGGTATCATTCTGGATGATGGCAGGATGCTACTCAGGGCTAGGGTCATACCTGCCTGGGCTACAAGATCAGACTGCTCCTCCATGTCTCTTTTCATGTAGTCCAGGGAGATATGTCTCAGGTCATTCACACCAACATGGACAATGACAGAGTCATATTTGTACTTGTGGAGTGACTTGAGTGTGTGCGTTATGTGGTGGATCCTGGCACCCGACAGGCAGAGCCAGCAACTTTCTCCTTGTTTAGCCTGGTGAGTGGAACATCAGTGTGCCTGACTACAGAGTCACCTATGACTAGAGTGTCGGGTATGTTGTTATGCCTTATGGGCTGTGGTTGAGTGGCACACTGAGTTTGTCAGCTATGTGTCATTTGGGTTGTGTTGGGGGGTGGAGGTTGCTTGTGTTTCTGCTTTGGCAGTCCCTGCTGCTTGGGCAGATGTTTATGGAGAACCTCTGTGAATGTAGGTGTGTGTTTTGTGTTTCTATGTGTGTGTTTTGGTGGTGTAGGTTTTGAAGGACTATGTGATGAGTGTGGTGTGGTGCAAGTGTTTACCTTCTCCTCTTGACTGTCTAGTCCAGTCTTGGGTGAAGAGAGCTTTGCTTCCAGTTTGGCTATATGAAAGTGTACCTCTCAAAGGTTGTAGTGATGGGTGGTAGGAGGAGAGGGTTGTCTGTGTACATGAGGCAATTGCTGCATTGCCCCAAGAGGTCCAGATTCATCAGGTAGACAGGAGAAAACACCTGCAGCAGACCCTTAATAAATAAGCACCTATCCAGGCATGTCTAAGTACTAAAAACTGTTTTCCTCTAGACAAGTGAGGAAAGTTGAGCGTTGAAGTAATTTGTAGCTTATTTAGTGCTTACGAGTTCTGAACAAGTGCTGAGCTCAAAGAAACATATCTGATTGCTAAATAAAAAAACTGGCTAGTTCTAAGGAAAAATTCAAAGAGCAGACGTTATGGCGCCAAGAACAGTTTAACCCTAGCTAAGCGGCGATGCATAAAATGTTTTTTTTTTTAAAACAGATAAGCTACCTAGTGCTTACCACTCCCACTGATAAGCTAGAAGGCTTCCCTCCAACACAGAAAGGCTTGGGGGCTCAGAAACCTACACAGTCCTGAATACAGCAAATGTGTATCTGGACTAGAGTACTTACAGGAAAGTCAGGAAACAAGCTTACAATTTTTTTTTTAAATTTTTTGTAAAGTGGAAAGGAAGAAAGGAGGAGCATAAGAGAATTCATGGTTAAGACACTAGGTGGGTTGGCCTTCTCAAATATTCTCCCTGTATTAGGTAGAATGAGGTAATGACACTAGACTGGGAGTGTCCCAGATCAAATTTCCAGTAGTGATGGGCAACTGCAAAGCCACCAAGTATAAGAACGGGATACCAATAGGGAGGAAGGGTGGGAAACAAAAATCAGAACAAACAAACCCAAACAGATGCTTAACAAATGTAGAAAACTTCCAGTCAGTTCCTCACACACAGTGAAACTAGCTACAAAAGTATGAAGCAAACAATAAAAGTGTTAGAACTTGTAAAAATACGCAAAAAACAGGATACTTAATGTTGTATATCACAGATCAGTTTGCTCAGTGCCCTTCCTCCGATTAGCTCAGTGTGAAATGGAAGAAACAATCGCAAGTTGACTTAAGTAACAGAAAGCTGAAACCTGAAACAACTTTAAAAAAAGCTTGAAAGAACCAATGAGGTGCTTACTACAAGCCATAGTCCAGGTAACCCCAATCACCCAATGACCATAAACACTTCCCTCTCACTGAAGTGCAAGACTGGCTTTGGCTAAACTATGATGGCCTGGAACATGTGCGCAGACACACAGCCTCTACCAACAAACAACTTTGCAGCAGTATACAAGTTTGTCAGAAGTATCTATCTCACTGCTCAATAACCATGTATAGATAAAACAAAAGACATAAAGAGAAAACGTTTAAGTGTGAATCTAACTGCCAAGGAACAGGGTTTCCCAATATGGACAGATTCCATCCCACTATGCCATGAAACCAGCATATCTCCTTTTTATAAATCATAATGAATGTTTTCTATAATCTGGCAGCCTTCCAGATCTTCTCTTTTCTTCCACCCTTTAAGCAATGTACACCTTCCCAGTGGTAATACATAATACTTCTTTTCTATTAAAATACACCTCCTAAATTTACACACTTTCTCCCCAACTCTTAACACTTCCCTCTACTCCAGTTTAATCCAATCTTATCTCCCTCTTCTACCAACTACTCAGTGTAGCTTTAAACTCCGTTATCAAATCATCTGCGCAGCTTATCAAAACTGATATTTTTATTCCTGTGTGCACCTCCCACTCCAAATTTACATTTTTTTTTTTTTTTTTTTTTTTTACACTACTTAGTAAAACATTCATGGTTAAACTAAATAATGCTGGACTAATGAGGCAACCTTGCTTCCTTCAATCCAGCTTTCATTTTCATCTAAATGCGCTCACTAGCCCATTCACCAAAGGGATCAAACAGGAATGCTCATACACTGACTTAAATTAAGAACTTTTGCCCCAAACTCATAACATTTCACAACTGTTATCATCTATCCCTTATCCATGTTATTAAGTTCTTTGCTCTGCCACAACACTAATCTTACTATAGCTCCTTCACCTTCTACACTCTATACTATTGCCTTTATAACTGACAACAACTTCTTGCAGCTTTAAACTTCCTAATTCCATACTCTTCCTCTTCTAAACTACTTCCTATCCTTTCACATCTCAAACAGCAAGATACAGAAAGATCACTTGCACACCAAACACCTAATTTTACTTCTCCATCCAGGCAGCCCATTACTGGCACAGTTATTCCTCCATGCACGGTGTGCAGTAACAGTCAGGAGTGCAGCACATTGATGCCCACATAAAAAGTTGGAATCTTGCGAGGCTGTTCCCAAACACAATCTCAGTGAATGAAGCAATCTGCTAAAACAGTTTACACACAGTGGTGGTCAGGAACAGATGTCCACAATAACAAGACGCCATGTTGTTCTGCTAGATCAGGTAATATGCAGGATGCACAAAAATACAGTCTACGTCATGTTGGACAACATACAAGGATAACCTGTTTATACCAAACTGTCTACCTTTAAAATGGAGATGTGAATGTATGCATTATATTTGTTCTGGCAGCACCTCTTCCATTCATCTGATGGAGTACTGCTAAAGCCAGTCAGGCTGATGGAATTATAATACTATCTAATGCACTGGTTGCAGGCCTAAATGTTGAATGTATGCATCAAGTCTGCAATGTATGGAGGTTTTAGTAAGCAAACAATATGCATTGCAAACACATCCCCAGTATTCATACACAGGAGCAGCACAGTGATGGGGCAGGGTGGCACAATGGGGCAGCAGATGGTGTTGTCACCTCACAGCAAGAGGTTCTCCACTTCACTTCTCAGCTGGCATGCCTTCTGTGCAAAATCTGCATGTCCTCCCTGTCTTTGCAATGGTTTTATCTGGGTGCTCTTGTTTCTTCCCACATTCCAAACAAATGCAATACACGGACTGGGCACTGTAAATTGGCCACAGGTGTGAATGTGCAAGTGTGGTATAGAAGAACAACTGCTGTAGGGCTAGCCAAGCAACAGTATGAACACTGACTCTAGATAATTGCTATTGTTGAAATGACACCCTGACTCCATGTGCAAAATGAAAAAAGGGGCTGTGGGTGGATGGATATACATATTATGATTGCAGTTCACTTGCCTGACATGTACTTGTATGACACAAGTGATCTACTCTACATTTTGAATAAAGGGTCACTTGTGTGAATATTGTTTTGGGTGACTTCCTGCTGGTCAACAAAGTGGTGGGGCTGGAAGTTTGTGTGCATGACTGTGTGTCTCACTCTCTCCACAACCCAGTACAGATCACTGTGAAATACCATCAGTTACAAAACTCTCCCGAAATACCACCCCTTCCCAACTACAGTCTGCATTCTTCCCTTTAATCACTTTTCCTCCTCTCCCACCAACTTTCTTCCCATTCCTCACAATATAAGCAGCCTTGTATCTAGTATAGCATACTAGAGTCTGTGTTTGCTAACCTTCCACATGCCAAGATAAATATAAGTGTAGCTGTTAGCCTGGTTCTATCATGCAAAGAGATAGAGCCCTTACTGTGACCTAGGCAACTGGGTTCAATCAGTGGCCTTGGCACGGAAGAAGCCAGGCAGGCAGAGATGGAGGGGGAATGAAGGGCTGTAGTCCACTCGCCTTGCCCAACTTTGGGGTGTAGAGGGTAGCAAGTGCTTGGGGAGCACACGACACCACAATTTCTCCTGTGGAGACCAGAGAAAACACTTCCTGTGCTTGAAAGGAAAGGGCAGGATTGCTTGCTAGCAATGCTCCCTAAAGAACTGTGGGACAACCAGCGTGAACAGCCCACTGCACCTCTCCCTTTGGTTCCATCATTCAACAGTATGCAAACTACACTTAATTGGCTGTCTACATGAAGGCCCCTCATGGACAACCCTCACCCCCAGTGATGCATCTATATATATATATATATATATATATATATATATATATATATCTATATACACAGACACACACACACACACACATTATATATATATATATATATATATATATATATATATATATATATATATATATATATATACACACACACACACACACACACACAGATAGATATATATATATATATATATATATATATACACACACACACACACACACACACACACACACACACATACATACCTGTTGGCAGAACATGCATCACAAACTAATGCATCTCCACTGAGTTATATGCACAAGGAGCAAATAACACGGAATATTTCTGAATGGTGCATCAAATGCTATAATAGAAACTAGTTAACTGCAGTAAACCACCAAGAACACTGTTGCTATATTCATAAAAAATAAGTCCGCAAGTAGAAACGCTTAATTTATTAAACAAGATAAAAGCTTTTGGGATACACCCTTCCTCAGTTATCCATAACAGGCGAGGTCACTCTGCAAAAAGGGATGTGAAACGGCGGAGAGTCATGAACTGACTGATTTTAATGACTGTAATGTATTTAATATATCTAATGTTCAATTGACTAAAGAACAAATTAATGTTTTAGGTAAAGGATTATCGTTTGTACCCAGTAGGGCGTCAGTAGTAAGTGAAGTTATACTGGATTTGCACATGTTTGGGCGCAATGTCATTCTGAATAACATGTTTAAGGGAAGTAACCATTATACTAATGTTATGAAACATCCGAGTACTTTTGTACCAGTTATGCACCCCACAGTTCACACTATTTTAAAAACTTGTGAGGATGAAATAAGACTTTATCTTGACAATGTAACATGTAGGTTTAATAATTTAACTTATTTGGAAAGGCAAGCACTGCTATATTTAATGTATGATGATAGACTGGTTATCAAACCAATAAGGGTGGGGCCGTTGCAGTTATGGATATCACAGCCTACATACAATCTTTGGATGCCCCAACTAGTGATATCAGCACTTATAGAAATATTTCACCTTTAATGGTTAAGCAATACATATGTAATGTTGGTAAGAAGTTAAGTGTTTTAAGAATAAATGGAGTGTTAGATGATGACTTGTATGCATTTTTAAGCATGGAACATCTAGTAATTCCTGTTTTTAAAGCACTACCAAAAATGCATAAAAATACCCCACCCCCACCGATAAGACCCATAGTTACAGGGAGGGGATGGGTTACTGAACATCTATGTGGGTAGAAGCAAAGTTGAAAAATCTGCTTGCTCATTTTCCTAGGATTTTGAAAGACACTGCACAATTCTTATCAAAATTGTATGATGCTTGCCAAACTTCAGATTTGAAGAGTGTGTTGATGGTAACCATGGACGTTAATAGTCTGTTCACGGTCATCACAAATGAATTTGGGTTAAAGGCAGTGGAAGAGGTACTGCATACATTTAATATATATACGAGAACACCAACATTTTAATCCTGGAAGCATTTGCATTGGTGTTAGAAAATAACATCTTTCTTTGTAATGGAACACATTACAGGGAGGTACAGGGCGTTGCCATGGGCACACACTGTGCCAACTCTTATGCTAATTTAGTGCTAGCCTTTTGGGAAGATAAAAATATTTTTAAATGTGAACATCCATGGAAGACTTCAATAATTTTTTATGCCAGATTTGTTGATGATTTTTTTTTGTTGTGGGCACAGGGCAGTGATGAACTGTTGGATTTTGTTAACTACCTGGAGAAACCCACAGATTTGATCAGGTTTTCAGTAGATCATAGCAATGAGACTATTGTCTTCTTAGATGTCACATTAAATAAAACTGTAACTGGCAAGATAGATACCACCCTGCATAGAAAACAATGTTGGAGAAATCATTACTTGAATGCACGTAGCATACATCCCGGGCATACTTTTCATAATATTATGCAAGGGCAAGGATATAGGGTTTCTCAGCTGAGCACAGATAATAATGGGTTTCACAATGAGATAGATGTGCTAAATGATCATCTTAAGGAAAAAGGATACCCAAGGAAGCCAGGGCTAGACCATGGTTTTCTGATAATAAAGAACAGCAGGGAGACAAGTTTTAGTCATCTAATAGTAACGTCTTTCGGCTTTTCTCAGTTAGGGGTCACCACAGCAGTACTTCGGTCTGCTCATGACTGGCAGTGGATTTTTACGGTGACAAGTTGCCAGCCCGACGTGCAACCTTCAAAGAAGGCACGCTCATTCACACTCGCACCTACCTGCATGTCTTTAACGTCACTCGACCATGGGGAGGACATGCAGACTCCACACAGAAGGCGCTCCAGCCGAGAATCAAATGGGAGAACCTCTTGCTGTGAGGCGACAACGCTAACCGCTGCATCACCGGCTCATGATAAAAAACCCAAGGTAATGCTACGTTATAGTAATAATGTGTATTGGATATGTGATATTATTAAGCAGAATTGGAAGATACTAAGAAATGACAATTACTTGAAGGATATTTTAGATGAGAAACCTAGATTCACCTTCAAGCGAAATAGTAATATAAAAGATATGTTATGCATAGAACCTGGGTTAAAAATATTAAGGCTAGCAGTGTTTCCTCTGCACATATGAGAACAGGGACTTTTCCCTGTAGGCATTGCAAAGCATGTTCAAATGTGAATGGTTTAAATTATTTTATACATTCTGTTAAAACAAAAAATATACATTTGAGTTCTATGCAGATTGCCATACAGAGAATGTGGTTTACTTGGCATGCTGTAAATTATGTCCGAGTTTTTATGTTGAAAAAACTAACTGCAAGTTAAAAACAAGAATATTGCACCACTTGTCATCTATCAGACAGAAGGACAAACATTATGCATTGTATCAGCATGTTTCCAGCTTTCCAGACCATACTTTCGTTTTTATGGTTCTGCATGTTGCACAGATGAAAAAAAAAGGGGGGGGGATATTGTTAATGATACAGAGTATGCAGAATTAAGATGGATCATACAGTTGGCTGCTGATAACCCACCTAGGTTAAATAGCTCTGAACCTTTAAAACCAACCTTAAGAAAAAGGCGGGTCAGGTATACAAATTAATTGGTTGCTTTTAGAACGGTTTTAATATTTAAAGACTGCAATGGTTATGTGAAGTTTGTCTGATGAAGGGTTTTTTAACCTGAAAGCGCTTACGTTTTATAATAAAAGATTTTGGCCAGTTTGGACTCTGTTTTGTTTGTTTTTGGATCTGTGATCACCAATAGAATCCAGTAATTCTAACTGCAACAAACTAAATAAACCATTCCTCCAATATCAGATGGACTCTCCTAGTGTCCATAGACCATTAGTATTCAATATATTCATTAGTGATCTTCCTCCAGCCCTAATCCACTCTGCTGACAATTCCACAGTCATCTGCTCTGCCAAAATAATTCCTGACCCACAAACAATCACACAGCATTCATTACCCTTGAAGCCTGGCTTGAACAATGTAACCTAGTTCTAAACCCCAAAAACCCCAAACTAATGCTGTTCACATGAAAACAGAACTCAGACTGTAAGACAAATTTTACCCTCCATTCTCTAAATGGAACCACCATTTGTACTGTTCCCCATACAAAACTTCTACATGTTGTCATAGATGAAAACCTAAAATTTCATCTCCACATTCAGCGAATAGTCAAAAAAATTCCTTTACTGGACTAAATCTTACTTAACAGACTGTCAGCACAAAGCCATAGCAATCACGTATTTACTCCCTAGCTTCTCCTATGCTCCTCCTATTTTCCAAGTTTACACTCAACCCAGCTCATAAAACTTGAGCACTGCTATAAAATAGCCAGGTCTGCTACGGACTTTCCCAAAAGAGCCCACCAGTGCATTGCCTCAAACAACTTAAGTCGCTTGAGCTTCCAAACTACCATGACTACTGTATGCTGGTGGTGTTTCCATATTCATAAAGGATGAGCACACCTCAAGACTGGTAGCCCAACATAATGCATCAGAGATATGTCAGGTGCAGCTATCACTGGGTAAGACAGCGATTCAGGTTGTAGCCTGCTATAGATCCCCAACCATGTCCCAAGATTCGCACTCCCCATTCCTAAGCACCCTGGAGAGTATTAGGGTCCAACCTAACACTCTCTCACTAGGCGAATTCAACTACCCCTCCATTAAATGGATAAACTACTCGTACCACACTTGCCCAACGTTTCCTGGAGTTCATTAATTCCAATGCCCTGGACCAGCTCGTCCTTACCCCCACTAGAGATAGCAACATCCTAGACCTGGTCACTACTAACATGGGCGACCACTGCTCTACACCAATAGTCAGCTCCTTCCTGGTTAGATCCGACTACAAACTAATCACCTTGGAAATCCACATCCCCCCCCCCCCCGCAAAGGTAACCACCAAGAAAAACTTCTCCAAAGCTAACTTTGGGCTCCTAAAAACAGAGGTGGCTAACTTCACGGCACCCATTCGAATGGAGAATAGTTGCGTGACCACAGAATCCTACACCAATGCACTGTACGAACACGTACACAAATGTATGAATCTCACCATACCCAATATTACCCAATAGAACCAAGACGCTCTCCTCCAAAAAAAGGAAGCCAGTCTGGTGGTCCCCTGCCATAAACAAACTCTATAACAGAAGGAGGAAACTGATGTGGAATAAGGTGAAGTCCCAAGATTGGAAAAACTCCCTTATCGGCCTCAACAAAAGTTGAGATCCCTCATCAAATCCTCTAAAGCTAGCTATGAAAACAAGAATTGCAGCAGATAGTAAAAACAACCATAAGGCCTTCTATAGTTACGTAAAAAATCTCCATGGCAATACCAAGATTTGCTCTGAGCTACTGCACAATGGTACCTCCTATACCAAGCCAACAGATATTGTCAGTATACTGGCCGACAGATTCAGTGCCAACTTAACCCCCCCCCCCAAAGGACCAATCACAATACCAGTAGATTACCAGGCACCCAGTATTACTGCTGCACAGGTTAAAACAGCACTGTCCAAGGCCAAGAACATAGCTTCGATGGGACCTGACAATTTCTCTGGTTGTGTTCTAAATGAACTACAAAGTGAACTGACACCTCACCTGTGTGTCCTGTTCAATCACAGCCTCACTTCAGGCTTTGTCCCTACCAAATGGTGCACTGCTACAGTCATCCCTCTCCACAAAGGAGAAGCAACTACAGACCCTGGGAACTATAGCACCATTAGCCTGACAAGTCTGATATGCAAAGCTATGGAAAACATCATGATGGACCTAATAAACAAGGACATAGGAAATCTCCAAACTCTGGATCCTACACAGTTTGGTTTTGTGAAGGGTAGCTCATGCCTGCTCAACTCAGTCGACTTCTTTGAGTCAGTCACCAGAGCTGTGGATGAAGGCAAGGTGGTTCATACAGCCCACCTTGATCTGGTCAAGGCTTTTGATACCATTCCTCACTCAGGAATCATACAAAAACTCACTAAACTTGGCATCAACCCCTATATCACTAGGTGGGTTGCAAACTGGCTCACAGACAGAACCCACTGTGTATAAGTAGCTGACTCCAAGTCAGATTGCTGACTAGTCACAAGTGGAGTCCCACGGGGTTCGGTCCTGGGTCCTCTCCTGTTTGGTATCTACTTCTCTGAAGTCCAGGGCAACACAAAGGGACTCTGGCTGACAAAGTTGGCAGACAATTGCAAGTTGGGAGCTATTATTAACTCCCCAACTGATATTGACATCGTACAGAATGGCCTCACCGAGACCAACGACTGATGTCTGAACCATGGCCTTAAGCTCAATGCCAAAAAATGTTTCATCATCCCCTTTGGGAAAAACCCGATTCCCATGAATTACCACACTGATGGTAGTCAACTTGAACACAGAAGAATTACAAGAGATCTGGGGACACAGGTCGACAGCAACCTCTCTTTTGATCACTACATTGCCACTGTAGTCAGAAAGTCCTTCTATGTGGCACATCTCATTACTAAGGGTTTTGCATCCAGGAAGAAAGAAGTCATTGTCTCCCTCTACTCTTCCCTCATTAGGCCAATCATCGAGTACAATGCCCCATTTGGCATGTACCTCACTAGACACCTGCAGCAACTGGAGAGGCCACAAAAGTACCTCACAAAGAGGATCCTAGGCCTTAAACACTTGTCCTGTATGGACAGACTCAAAGAAAACTCCAACTATTCTCTGTATCATATCGCCTACTTTGAGGCAATTTCTGCTTGACTTACAAAGCCATGTCTGACCCAGCTCTGTTAGAAATGCTACATCTAAAGAAATCCCAATCCTTCCGCACCACACACTCCAGAGACCTCAACCTCATTACCACAATTAACATAACATGCTGGAGGGACAGGTTCATAATCCAGAGACTGCCCATGCTATGGAACAGACTTTCCATACATGTCAAGCAGAGCACCTTGCTGACCCTCTTCAAGAGAAATCTTGATGAGTGGGATGGGAAACAGAAAATTCACCCCCTGGGATAACTGCAGTGCCTCTACTTGACAGAGGCACTGGGAACTTAGGTCGGGTGGCACGATGCCAGGGTAATCCTATGGCTATGCTTGTAAAGCCCCCAGGGCCATTAGTCTAGTACACACCTATGAAACTAAAAGTGTCCAATGAAATTCTGCATTTGTCTCGTCACCTGTTACATTACTATGGCTACTAAGAGTGGCAGAGTAATTAGGTTAGATGACTTATCTCAAGCACTGGCACTTAAATGTGCCTCAGCAGTCAGATTACCAGGATCACACCTCAGATAAATGGTGTAACCCAAAGTCTGAACAAAAGCAAGTATTTCAAGCTTAGTTTTCACAAGAAACCACAACCCCACTCTTAGTTAATTTTTATTTTTTTAGAAAAACGTGCTGTCCTTGCCTTTAATCAAACTTTGAAAGCCACAAAGAAATACATATTTTCTTATTATTCTTCTGATTTTCTAAATCAGTATTTGACTCTGCATTTTCTACACTGTATTCTCTGCTACGTGTATGCTTCTTCTGGTATTCTGTTACAGCATTTTTGCATTGCATACAAGGTTTTGTTGACACCAGTCAATGGGGGGGGGTTTAACATTAATGATCCTAATTCTAGTGTTAAAAACTGTGAATGCAACACAAACCAGGTCAGCTGAAATAACAACTGCAATTCATGCGAGAAAAATCTGATCCCTGTGGTTAATAGGTGTTACTTTCAAAACAACAATTAACACAGCTACATTTTCAACCCTGTCATTCAAATATTCCTTAAATCTTTATCAGAGATGGTCACTAATAAAAATCAAAGAAAGCAGAGTCATGAATGATACAGAATGATGCCGACAGTCAAAAGTACGCAGTAATTGTTCTGTTGTATGCTGATAAGACAGAGAACCACAGTAAGCGATCTTCTCATCATAGAGATTTCTCTCTGTCCCTCTAAAATGACATCAGGGAGGCAAAGGCATCGACTGCAAAACAAAATCATGCTACCCATGGCAGCCCAAGTTCAGACTATTTTGGGGTATAAGAAATTAGAAAATAAGAATGACTTACTTTGACACAAAGACATTAGTAATGCAGAAAAGGTCAAGATATTTATTTATTTACTGACATTTGATTACTGGGAAAGTCTGACTGGGTAGGACCCCATTTTCAGGGGAGCCACAGGAGTAAAGCTCCAAAGTATTACAAAATATTTTAAGAACAGAAATTTTACAGTCTTTGAAAATAATACATAAAACAACTACAATTTAAATAATTATACCAAATTAGACATAATATGAAAACATTGGTCAAGAATAGATACAAGTTTTATGACAATGACTTAACAGGGAAGAAAAATTTTAGCCAATTTATAGAGAAATTAAAAGTAAGTTAGTACAACACAAAAGGAATTGCAATATAAAGTGAGAGAAAAGCAGGCGTATGTATATTTAGAGAGAAAGCCGAGGGGGGGGGTTATAAATTGATAGTGGTGAAGAAGGGAGAGTAAGTACATGTTAAGATATGAACAGGTATTTGTTCACATTTAGGATACAGTTTATCCTAGTGTTGAGCAAGAACAGAGCCAGCTTTTGGCTATGAAGTCTTTCAGCATGGTTTTGAAGGATGGAAGGGAGACTACTGACCTGAATGGACAGAGTTAAGTAGTTCCAGGCCTTAGCAACATAGTACGAGTACAAGCAATGACCAGTTGATATGATAGGCTTGTGGACAGACAGGAGTTTTTAGTCATTGAATTGTAATCACCAACTGAGAACACAGGTGTGCAGAATATTATTTAGTGCTGGAAAAGCACACAACTTCTGGATAATTTTATACATGGTGAGAAGCTGTGTGTATGTTAGTTGGGGGTCTATATTAAATTCTCGAAAGCCGACAATGTCGAATCTGACATTGACGACATGAGAATAGAGAAACTGCAGAACATCGAACAAGTAAACGGAAATCTCTGTAAGGGGAGATTTCCGTTTACTTCAATGTAGTGCGGTCTCGGAGTTGGTATATTTAAGTAGCGGGGGGTGTGTGGGGGGGGTGCAGCTCCCCCCTGCCTACACCGTTTTTTTTTTTTTTTATTTTTTTTTCTGAACATTCGATGTTTTAACAGTTCGATCACTAAAGGTTGACCTTTAGTGATTCAAACCGTTAAATATTCAGTGTTCTAATATAGACCCTGTTAGTTGATGGGGTAGTTCAAAACAATTTAAGCTTTTTAGTGCTATGCAATGGTGGGTTCTGAAAGGGGTACTTGCGGCAAATATAGCAACTTTGTTACTGTACATTATTGCTCAAGTTTTGATTTTTGTGATGCCTGCAAGTTAGTAAGAATGAGAGTACCATAAAGAAATGGGGGGGGGGGGGATGAGATAAGTAGTAGCAAGTGTAGCGTTAGTTGTGTCAGTGACAAAGTTTGTGGCTCTATGAAGCATCCCTAGTTTTTGATGAGTTTTTCTTATGCAATTTAGTATATGCAGGTCGGATTTAAGATTATTAGGGATGATAGTGGATGACAATCTACTATGAGAAGTGACTTCAAAGGTTGTATTACCAAGAGTGAAGACTTTAAATGTTGTTTTTTTCATGAGAGAGGGATTTGAGGAAAAAAGTAGTAGTTTTTTTTTTTGTTTTTTTTTTTAAGGGTTGAGCATGAGTTGTGAGTAGCAAAGTTATGTTTCAGTTGCTGTTAAAGCTTCCTGACTAATTTTTTGGAGGTGTGCCATGTTGCCAGATGTGCAAATGAGTGCAGAGTCATCCTGTAGTGGGGATACCTGTTGTGTGGCTGTGTGAAGGGTGTTAGATAGAATGATAAGAGGAGGGGACCAAGGATAGAGTCCTGTGGTACACCAGTGGTGACTGGAAGGTATGGAGAGAGTGTGGAGTGTCATTTTACTGACTGATACCTATTGGACAGGTAGCTTTTGAACCACAGAACAGTGGACTGAGAGAGACCTAGTGAGGACATCTGAAGTAGAAGTTTGTTGTGACAAACTATGCCAAACACTTTAGACAAGTCTAGAAATAAGGAGGAGACTAGTTTGTCATTACCTCTAGCTTTACTGACAGTATCTATATAGGTTAGAAGGGCAGTGCTGGTACTATGGGAAGGATGGACACCATGTTGTGTAGGGGACAAGAGTTCTTCCTGCAAGAGATAGTTTAGCAATTGTTTTTGAATACATATTTTGGAGGGGGGAGGGGCAAGACAGCTATAGTTCTAAAGTTAGTAAAGTCGATTGAATTTCCTCCCTTGTATAGAGGGATAATGTGTACCTTTTTCCAGGGAAAGGGAAAATGTAGTGGGACGATCCTTTTACTCTAACAGTGTGGCCTACCCTTTCGGGGTGGGTATAAATAAATGCAGAAAGGGAAAGGGAAAATGGATTCCTGAAATAAATTATTTATAAGGACTGAGACAGGGCAAGCAATTCTATCAGATGCTAATGTAAGGTAATTGTTTGGAGGGTCATCAGCTGAAGTAGAGTATGGTTTGAGTTTCACAGTAGTCTTGTATAGGAGTTGGGCACAGATTTGAAAGTGGATGTGGTCAAATGTCAATAAATGCATAAACACCTTTTCCTCCTAGATGTGTTAAAGCAACAAAATAACTTCAGACAACACAGTTAAGCAGAGAAGAACAGTCTAGTTTATTGTAGAGAACACATGTATGTGGGCAACTAGGCAAGCAAAGTCTTGTCTCTTCAAACCATGAAAAGCATATTTCTTTTATATTACTTTTGATTAAATTTATTTATTGGGATTTGTTGACCAGGAGAGTCCACTGGGTCGGAGCAACCCATTTTCAGTGGAGGCATGGGGAGAAAAGCTCCACAAGCAGTTACATTCATAGCGACAGAGACTACATATTTTGCAAAAATAATAATAATAATGAGCCAGAGGCTTTCATGCATAACATTAATTACAAAAGATATAGAAGTTACATATTAGTGGTGCTGTGGTAGCGTTGTCGCCTCATAGCAAGATGCTGTCCCGTTCGATTCTCAGCTAGAGCATCTTCTGTGTGGAGGCATACGTGCATAGGCGTGCCTTCGTTGAAGGTTGTGCATCAGGGCTGGTAACTCGGTATGTAAAAATCCACTACCAAACATTAGCGGACCGGAGTTCCGCTGTGGCGACCCCTAACCGGGATAAGCCAAAAGACACAACAACATAGAAGTTACATATTAGATGGGAAATTTTATCTTATGAAAAAAACAGTTTTTAAACATTAAATAATCCTGGCTAAGATAGTACACTTTACAAAGGAATTTATCTTTTGAAGATGTAATTTGAAGCATTTAAACATTCCTAGTAAAGCTAGCACAGAGGTTACTTATTGACTTAGAAAGTTCCATTTCTAAAAGCATTTGAAGCAAAAAGCTTATGTGTAACATGAGTATATTAGAGCATAAGGAATAAGAGTAGAAAATCGAACGTTGTACAGTAGGATAGTGAACTAATTAGATATCCTTATAAGAGGGGTATAGGATTTAAGAGCTGGGGGGGTGCTTAGGTAGGAGCATGAGAAGTACATTCCCATTTGGAGGACAGAAAGGAGTACAGGTGGGATTTGAAGTCATTGTTTGGTGTACTGCAAAGTGGAGAGGGAAGAGAGTTCCGCAGTTTAGCTATGGTACAGGATAGTAGTAGTTGGCCAGGGGGATGAGAGGCTCTGTGCACTTGTAGGAGGTTTTGGCTCTTGGATCTGAGGGAGTGGCTGGGTATATAGGGCATTAGGGATGTGGTGAGAGAAGGACAGTCTGCTGGCTTGAAGATGAGCTTGTGGGCAGTTGTTAGTTGTAGATATTTCAGGTAGTTGGGAAGTTCTAGCTATTTGAGGGTGTGTAGGGAGTAGCAGTGATGAGATGAGTTTTTTGAATTGGTTGCAAATTTTGTGGTAGCAGGATTCGAGTTTGGAACGTAGGCCAAGTTGGAAGTTGTTCCAAGTTGGAAGTTGGTGAACAGGGGAGTGTCACACGAGAGAGGGGAGAAGAAAGGTAGCTGGGAGAGTTTGTCGGGTGGAGGAGCTGAGGTAATGGTTGTGTCTGTAGAGGAGACCTATTTTTTGATGGGTTTTCTTAACTGCGGAGTAAATGTGGGAGTCAAATTTTAGGTTTTCATCAATGATGATGCCTAGCAGCTTGGTACTGGGAATGATTTGTAGGGGGGGTGCTAGTCTGGCTTATAATGGAAAATACGTTTCTGTTGAAATTGAGTGTTTGGTAGGAGTAAAAATCATTAGTTTTGCCAGCGTTTAGGAATAGGTGATTGGACTGCATCCCGGATTCTGTTTTGGAGAAGGCTAGTTGGGTTTTTAGCATCAGTTCAGAAGGGCAGGAGGCTGAGCAGATGATGGTAGAGTCATCTGTTTACTGGATAACTGAGGCTTCGGGATGGAAGTTGTTGATGAATATGTTAAAGAGGAGAGGGCCAAGTACCGATCCCTGGGGAATGCCACTGGGTGTTGGTAAGAAAGTAGACTTTGATGTTTTCCATTGGACAGCTTGTTGGCATTCGGATAGGTAGCTGGAGAACCAGGCTAAAGTGGAGGGAGAGAGATGTAAGAATGAGAGCAGGGATAGGAGTAAAGAGTGAGAGATGGTGTCGAATGCCTTTGAGAGATCTAGGAATAGTGAAGATACGTACTTGCCATTGTCGCATGCTAGGTTGATGGTTTCATGAAAGGAAAATAGGCCAGTCATGGTACTATAGCCAGAGAGAAAGCCGTGTTGGGTAGGAGAGAGGAGTTTTTTTAGGGTTAGGTATGGCATGAGTTGTGCGTGGATAGTATGTTCTAGTATTTCAGAAAGAGGGGAAAGTATAGCTATGGGTCTGAAATTGGTTGCGTCTATATTTTTACCGCCTTTGTGGAGAGGGATGATGAATGCACGCGCCAGATGGTTGGGACATATGATTCTTGTATGGATAGCATGCAAGAATAGATGTGGGATAGGCTATGGCTTCAGCAGATTGTTTGAGGAAGGTAGGTGGTAAATTGTCTTGTGGGGATGGGTGTTAGACTGAAAGGGGTGCAGGAAGAAGTTTGACTGGGGGGTGAGGGGGGTTTGGAAAGGAGGAGGATAGTTCTGCTATGCAGTCTATAAAGAACGAGTTGAATTTTGTGGCAGTTTCTAGGCTGGTGAGGTTAGGGTCTGGGCATGGGTTGTCATTATTACCACGGTGAAGAATGGAGGAAATGGAATTCCAAAATTTTTTAGGGTTGATTGAGTGCATGGATTGGAGTTTACAGAAGTAGGATTTGCGATCTTTAGTTATTAGTTTTTTGGCCAGGTTGCGTAATTGTTTAAAATTCTAGAAGGGAGTTGGGGGTTTTCTGTTTTTGATACTGTTTCCATTTTTTGTCTCGTTGGTGCATAATACGTTTAGTTTCATAGGATAGCCAGGGGCAGGGACTGGTTTTGATGCATTTGGTTCTAAGGGGAGCTTGTTGATTTAGAAGGGTAAGGAATGTTTGGTTGAAATAAGATACAGCACTGTCTAGTGGAAGGGTTTTTAGGGGTGACCAGTCAGTGTGCTTTAGGCATTCTGACAAAATGTCAGGGTTGAAAGATGCTAGGTTGCGGGTTTGGGTGTAGTGGTGTTGTTTTTCTATGGGAGAAGGTGGGTGGTCTACGAAGGCTGGTAGGTGGTTGCTGAGAGGGTTGAGAAGTATTCTGTTATGTGAGGTAAGGTGGGGATGGGTTGTCAATATCCAATCTATGATAGTACCAGAGGTACCATCCTTGTTTGGCCTGGTTGGAAGGTTTATAAGTTGTGTGAAGTTGTAAAGATTGATCAAAATGAGATGGGGTATCAGCGTTAAAAGAAGCCCAGTTAATGTTCATATCACCAAGGATACAGGTTTCATTTTTGATAGTGGTGCTAAACCAGGAGAGGATGACTTCTAGAATTTCAGTATTATCCCCTGGAGGGATGTATACGGAACAGATGCAGATAGATTTGAAGTTGGTTGAGTTTTAAAAAGTCTACTGTCATTTCTGAATTGGCAAAGGTTGGGATGGTGTTGGTGTATGGAGTAAAGGTATGGGTGGAAGGGTAAATAACAGCTACTCCACCTCCGTTTCTCTGAGTTCTATCATTCTGAAGGATCTGGTAGCCTGGATGGAAGATTTCATTGTCTACGGTGGAAGGTTTAAGTCAAGTTTTGGAGATGGCGGTTATGTTGGTTTGGTTGTGAGTGAGCCAGGCATGGAGGTTAGGGATTTTATGTTTGAGGCTTTGTGCATGAAGTGTGGTGAGGCAGATTGATTTGGGGTTATGGGGTTTGGTTTGTGAGATTAATGTTGGGGTTGGGTCCAGGGTTAGGGTGGATGTCACCTGAGAGAGAAAGGGAGATGTGGAGGAGGAGTAAGGGGGATATGGCAGTAGGGTTGTGAAGGTGGACAGTTTTTTTTGTGTTAGAAATCAGAATAGGGTGTGGGGAGGGTAGGTTGGGGATTAATTTGGGTTTGAAATATAGGGTTGGGTTGCAAAAATACAGTTCAGGGGAGATTTCTGTATAAGTAGGGGATGTATTTGGGAGGTATGAGGTGGTGGCATGGAGGTTGTGAGTTAGGAGAGTGTTAGGGAGGTGTGTAAGATGGGTAAGACAGGTGAGGGAGATTAGTAGGCTAGCTTATATTATAGTGTGTGAGGAGAAGGTAGGCATTGTTGTTGCAGTGTGAGATGTTATAGTGAGGTTGGAAATTAGTGGAGTCAGCTGGAGGTTGTGTGTGTTTGGAAGGTGTATAAGTGGCTGGTAGCTAGTACTAGTGTAAAATAAATAGTTTAACAGCTATTTACAGTATACAATTATCAAATGCAAAAAATGTAAAACATAAAAAATATGCCTAATAAGTCTTCCCGATAGTATATAAATAATAAATACTACTGGCACAAACACCGTAACATTATACAATGCTATAAGCAACATGAATCATAGAACAGTTGTTGAAGTGAGGCAAATCCAAGTGTAGAATATAATACACACCTAGATCTGCATATAACCACCTTGGTGATCGCAAGCATAAATCCCGACAAACATTCACAGTGATAAAAAAACTCAAATTATTACATATATTGGTTAACAATTTAATTACATCCATAAAAAATAAGTCCAAAAATAAATGATGTTAAATGATGAAACGGCCCAAAAGATTGTGCATCCCACACAAAGACTTTCCGTTCATGACGAAAAAATGTGATGCTGTCTCTTTATGAAAAAGGCCAAATCCGCATTTTTCAAAGTTTCAGCCCCAAACGAATGACAAAAAAGTCCAATAATGATCCAAATCAAAAGGATACACACATATATATAGGCCAATATAGGGATGCAACAATACAGTAACTAATAATGTAGTCACTGATCAATTAAAACTATACACCTCTGCATTGTTGTGTTGTTGCGTCTTACGGCTTTTCCCGGTTAGGGGTCGCCACAGCGGAACTCCGGTCCGCTAATGATTGGCAGTAGATTTTTACGTGCCGACTTGCCGGGCCTGACGCACAACCTTCAACGAAGGAATGCCCATTCACGCACGTCGCCACACAGAAGACGCTCCACGAACCGAACGGGGCAACGTCTTACTGTAAGGAGATAACACTATGCAGCACCACCACCGCAGTTTAAACACCTCTGCATTACTTTTTGCTAATGATCTCCTGACTCTCTGTATCTTTCCACATCAGGAACTAGTTCTAAATTCCATAATAGAACTTTACTGCCCATGATGGCACTTTCATGTTGGCAAAAAATAAATCATCAGAAGCAGACTACAACGGTCAGGAATCAGTTTTAAAAATTAAACTTACTTCAATAGGATATTCACTAAATTTCCCTTTTCTTATACTTCCCCCTTCACAGCTACAAATATCTAAATTCTTTGACTTTATTAATGTCTTTCATCAAGGTACAGTAAACATACTTAACGCTTTATTTTTATCTATTCTTGCGAATATTTTTTTAGTATACATTTTGTATTATACTACTGTGGAACTGTTCTCCTTTGACATCTATTGAAGAGGGACTACCAGGCCAGCTGCACTTTGCAGGTAAACAAATTAAATAAATAATATATTTTACTGAGAATTACTTCACAGAAAATGTAATACAGCATCATACTGAAACCGTGTCAGAGAAGATACACTTAAAATTGCACGAGATGCCAGAGAAACACAATACGTGAAAAAGTGAAAAAATGCTTAAAGTAGGAGTTACTGAGGAGTCCCAAAGTGAATGAAATGATCCAACTGTGATGGTCTTCAAGCAAGAAGGCTCATATCCAAATGTGATGTGTACACAATACTGAGAGTGGATGAGCTCATAGGCAGAGAAGGTAAAGCAAGATTTCTGACCACCCTATAATTAATAAAGATGTACTCACAGATTTCCAACTTGGTGCAAAAGACAGCATTCTCCAATCCTGCAGATCTCAGCTACATACCATGATGATATAGTAAACTAGCTAGAAGTTTGGGAGCCACATTTATCAGCAGTACAAGCTGTGCTGGGTTCTTTAAGAAAGGCATGATTAAGCTACTAAAAACTGCCCTGTACCAGAACAAAACAAGTGAAAACATTCTTAGCCTAGTACACACCTGTGAACCTAATCCTAACGGCCCTGGAGCCTTTACAAGGCTAGCCCATAGGATTACCCTGGCATCATGTCACCTGACCTTAGTTCCCAGTGCCTCTGTCGAGTAGAGCCATTGGAGTGATCCCTGGGGTGAATTTTATAGGTTCATAGAAATAAATTGCCTGTCTTGGGACTCGAACCATGAATGCCTGCATGTAAAGCCATAACTTTAACCACTACACTACCTTAGCTTAAATACACCCCTGCCAAGTCTCAAACCCAGAACCCTCTGCACTACAGTTCAGTGCAATACACCACTAGTCCAATTCAGCTCTAAAATTCAACTTCATTTAAATACCCTTTTAATCTTGCCATTGGTCAGGAATCAAACCCAGGTCTCCAACATGGTACGCAAGAATTCTAGCAAGCCACTACAGAAAACCTTTATCCCAGTTTCTACTATCGTCTGGTCTCGGAGAAACCTTACAAAACTCAAGGTGCCTTATCTAGAGGATGTGGGCCTCAGCAGCAGGAAAGGTTTGTAATCAAATAAAACCCATCTTATTTTCACCGCCTGTCTTGGCTGTCCCTGACTTTATTTTACCTTTTATTGTGTACCCTTAAGCATCTTAAAGTAGGGTGTAAGTACTGTTGTCTCAGTAAATAGGGTCTGTGGAACATGCAGTATGGTACCAAAGTAGGAAGCTAAGTAAAGGAACAAAACACTATGCGCTGAGTGAGACAGCCTCATCATTAAGTGGGACAAACTCCTTTACAACAGCATTTGTGGAGAAGTAGCTTAAATCTAATAACTGACCATGCATGCCAACAGTGGATATACAATCAATGGGATATAAGCATCAAATTATGCAGGTGGGCTTTGTCAGTCTCATTTTCATTTCACAATTAGGAACGGGCTTGGCAACAACCACAAGAATGCAAGTGGGTTATCCTAATCCAATAACCCACTTCATTCAGAGCAAAACCAGGGCTTCTATGCAGGGCAGATGTCACTGAGACAAACTGGCTGCTTTGAGGCATCATGTATCAGCATCTACATCTAGCATAGTATTATAACGCTTCATGCAAATGGATCAGGAAATGTTAAATATTTATTTAACATCTGAACTTGTCAAAGGACCCTTTTCTGTCATGACTCAGGCCAGGGAGGCCAGACAATATAACTAAACATTGGCATTGCCAGTAACATAATAGCAGACAAAGCACAGTATTGAATTTTGATTCAGGAAAAGATTTTGAATTTTCAGGTAGGCACAGTTCACTACTAACAGAGCAAATTAGCATACGGTTCAATTCCAAAGAAACATTTCAATGAACACGAAAAGTTTAATTAGTATTAAACCAGAGCATGGAATACTCTTACCTTGAAGCTTTGTCTTTTTGTGGTTGTACATTAAGAAGACATGGGACTGCAGGCTAGTTGCAATAGGGGTAACCTGATCTATTCTGAGCTGGGAATCAGAGACAAATAAGTTGGGGTGTGACCCCCTGATTGTCCACAAGGCTACTTTGTGTGCTTAGTTTTCTGTCCCTCTATAAAGTTGGTTTATTTGCACAGCTTTTGGCTCATTTCCACAGAGTTTACAATTACTTGCTGATCTCACTGCTGTTTCCAAAGAATTTGGCTCGAATCCAGTGTAATCCAAGCACCAGATAAATTCTTCTGGTCATTTTTTCACTTGTATAACTTATTTTGACTGTGATGCTGCTACATATTTGTGTTATTCATTACATTTTGTTGCAATTTATCATTGTAAAAAGTGCCTTTGCATTCCAGTGGCTTCATTACTGGCTCCAGCACTGCTTAGTAATTTTTATTAAGAGTGTTTCCTGCTTTAGCCAGTTGTTTGCAGCTTAGTTGTTCACCTTTTGGGTCCTTTGTGGTTTTACTTTAAGGAGACGTATGACTGCATACTAGAGGCAGTGGGGAGTGCGGTAGCCTGCTCTGTTCTGATCTAAGAATCACAGAGAAATAAGTTAGAGAGTGTGACCCACTGATTGGCCACAGGGCTGTTTTGTGTGTTGTCAGTTTTCTGTGCCTGTAGAAAGTCACCTGGTTGCAGGATACTGCTCATTGCATAGCAGGTTGTAATAGTACTGTGTATAGATGCAGGCACCTAGAACTGACATTTTCTTAACACTACCCTTGGAAACTTTCCTAGTTCCCAATTGTCCAAAGAGAAACTAGCTTGTGCAGGGACTAGTACGGACCCTTAAGTTTTGCATTAGATAATCCTATTCTTACTCTACACTCCTGGAGTATCCTTCTGATACAGTAGAAAGGGGCTGTAGCCATGGATGTAAATTCTTCTGCTATTTCTGCTGTCAGCCTGGTGGATATGGGCATCTTAAGGCAATGTAGCAATTGTCTCAGGTTTACTGACAACGAACTAATTCTTAAACAAAAAAAATGAAACTGAGGGTTCTCATCCACGAAAAAAAAAGAGGTCATTGCTCCCCTCTACTCGACACTCAGACCCATTATAGAGTAAAATGCCCCTTTTGGAATGTACCTCACAAGACATCTGCAGCAGCTGGAAAGGCCACAGAAGTACCTCACAAAGAGGGTTACTGGCCTCACAGATGCCCTACACTGACCGTCTCAAAAAACTCCAGCTTTCCTCCATAGCATATCGCCTACTCTGAGGTGATCTCTGCCTAACATATAAAGCCATGTTAAACTCAGAGCTGTTGGACATGCTACACCTAAAAAAATCCCAATCCCTCCAAGCTACATGCTCTAGGGACCTAAACCTTGTCACCACAATAAACAGAACATGGTGGAGGGATAGATTCCTGTCCCAGAGACTTCCCATACTCTGGGACAAGCTACCCATCTATGTCAAGAAAAGTTCCTCATTAGCACTACAAGAAAAATCTTGACGAGTGGAAGGAAAATAAGAAATACATCCAGAGGATCACTTCTGTGGCTCTGCTCGAAAGGGGTACAGGAAATAACTTTCTTGGGTGGTGCAAGACAGGGAAACTTGTTGGCTAGGCTTACTTAGGCCCTTGGGCCGATAGCAGAGTACCTACCTATGAAAAGGTACGTGAGAAATGTAATTGCACAATGACTCTGAAGACCAAGCCTACACCCACCACTTGCAGTAAGAGTTAGATGCACAGACCCACATGTGTGGAGGCTCTTAAATGTAATCTTCCTAAACTGTAAAGACCCCCCCACACACACACACACATACACACAAGACATTACATCTACAACAAATACCCATTGCAGCCCCAAAAGCACTCCACCCAAATGATACTCACAACACATACAGCCACATCTCATGGAGCCTGAGCTTCAAAGTCCATATGGCAAGCCATCACACAACACAATATTTTGGTCATGGGAGACTCCATTGCGAGAAGCACAGATGTCCTACTTACCAGGCTGAGTAAGGAGAATGACATGACCAGTTGGCTATCAGGGGCCAGAATCTGCTAGATTATGCATACACTCAGCTCACTGGAATGCAAGTACCAGTATGACTCATAGTCTATGGGGGTATAACTTACCAGAGATGTACCTCCATCAACTATAGGGAGAAAGACATTATGGAGAGCTTAGATTATGCGTCTCAGTCCAGTATGGGCTTAGCATTGAGCAGCATTCTACCTTCTCCAAGGATCATGCCACAATATGAACAGAAGATGACATACTTTAATAACTGGTTTAGATTTTGGTGTCACTTCAAGGAGGTATAATATCTGTCAGAAAGAGAGGATATGTTCAACAGACCATACTGCTTTGTCAGGGACAGTCTGCACCTGTCCCCTCATGCCTTTTGAATATCTGCTAAAACAGTCTCCTCCCCACTGTGCCTTTTTTTAGGCAATGCCAAACTGACAAACCTTCTGACATAGCAAAAGCAACCCTTGAAAATCAAAAGGTGTTACTGCTCAACACCAGAAGTCTAAACAAGAAACTCCACTCCCTCCAAACTGTCCTCACCCTTGAAAATGCTAATGTTTGTGCAGTTACCGAGGCATGGTTTAAAGCAGCGGACAGCACCCCTGCAGTGCAGGGCTACAGTGTCTTCCACACATTTAGACAGATTACTGCACATGCAGAGACTAAAGTTGGAAGCGTCTCCATTTACATCAAAAACAGTCATACTCAACAAAAAGAGAGAAAAAAATAAAGGATGGCCAAACAGAATGACATGCTTGAGCTTCCCCATGTCCAAATTACCATAGCTGAACAGCCAGCAGGATAAGAACTCTCCCATCAATCTAAACGAGCAACTCAGAGAGCAAACAAAGTCTAACAAAGTCAAATTTTGATACAAATTGCCACCCAAGCCAAGGACAACCATAAGGCTTTTTTAAACTATGTTCACAACCTCAAAGGCAGTACACAACAATGTGCAAAACTAACTGTAAATGCAGCCACCTACACTGAGTCAGAAGATAACAGCAAATCTATTAGCTAACAATTTAGCTTCAATTTAGCCCTCTCCCTCCCAGCCACCCTCTCAGGAAATACTATTGAATATAACCCCCTCAAACCACCTCAACTCTCACTGAAGAGAAGGTCCTCAACCCTCCCTCAAAGGCCAACACAATACCTCATTGATGGACCCTGCTAATATCCCAGGATGCCTCATACATAGCATGAAAGTCTACCAATTAGGACCACCAGAGTCTCTATTTAACTGTAGCTTCTAAAGAGATTTCTTGCCATGTGAATGGAGAACTGCAATGTTTACCCCCTACACAAGTGTGGGCCACCTACAGAACCCAGTAACTACATAGTCATATGTTTGCCTGGTCTCACATGCAAAGCCATGTAAAGAATTATCATGGAAATGACAGGAAATCTTTAGACATTGGATCCAACCCATCTGGGTTTTGTCAAGGGCAGATCATGTGTATCCAACTTGGTGGACTTCAAGAAGGTCGCCGAAGCAATGGATGAAGGCAAAATGGTGCACACTTCCTAACATGACCTGGGCAAGGTATTTTACACATTACCCCACTCATTCATTGCAGACAAACTCACAGAATTAAGTATAAACCCCTATGTCACTTACTGGATATCTGGGTGGCTCTCGTACAGGACCCAAGAAGTTAGGATAGGGGAGTCCAACTCCAAAAAGCAGCAGCTCACTAATGGAGTCCCTCAGTGCTGTGTCTGTTCCTTTTTGGCATCTACTTCACCAAAGTCAAGGCCAACATCAAGAGCCTCTGAGTGACCATGTGTGCTGATGTCTGAACACAGGGTGCAGATATAGAATCCTCACAAGAAACTACTATAAGAAAGGCTGATTAAGACAAATAACTGGTGTCAGACTGCAGCCTGAAACTCAATACCAAGAAATACATAACAGACCACTAAGAATATTTCCAGTAGTCAGGGGATTTGGGTATGCATGTAGACAGTAACATGTCCTTCAACTATTACATGTCTACAATAGTAAAGAAATAATTCTATGTTGTATAACTTATGAGGGTAAGTCATGTAGATCCAAGGAAGCCATTGCTCCTCTGTGTTTGCCCTCATCTGATCAATCATAGATAGGTACTAGGCTATTGGCCCCAGGGCCTATATAAGCCTAGCCAAACAGTACCCTGGCTTTTGCCACCCAAGAAAATTATTTTCCTGTGCCCCTGTCAAGCAGAGCCACAGAAGTGATCCCCGGGGTGAATTTCCTATCTCCCATCCAATCATCAAGAGTTTTCTTGAAGAGTGCTAACGAGGAGCTTTGTTTGATATAGATAGGTAGTTTGTTGCAGAGTATGGGAAGTCTCTGAGATAGGAATCTATCCCTCCAGCATGTTCTGTTTATTGTGGTGACAAGGTTTAGGTACCTAGAGCGTGTAGCTTGGAGGGATTGGGATTTCTTTACGTGGAGCATGTCCAACTGCTCTGGGTTTGACATAGCTTTGTATGTCAGGCAGAGATCGCCTCTGAGTAGGCGATATGCGACAGAGTAAAGCTGGAGTTTTTTTGAGACGGTCTGCATAGGGCATCTGTTTGATGCCGGTAATCCTCTTTGTGAGGTATGTCTGTGGCCTTTCCAGTTGTTGTAGATGTCTTGCGACATTGAGTACAATGTCCCCTTTGGCATGTATCTCAACAGTCACATGCAACAACTGGATCATCCACAAAGATTCCTGACAAAAAGGATACAAAGCACAAATAAAATGTCCTTTACTGATCGCCTCAAAGCCCTCTTCCCTGTACTCTGTCTTCTACAGATTGTTGAGAGGTAATCTACATCAGCCATACAAGTCATCCTTAGATCTCACTCTGATGGACCTTCTGTATATCAACAAAACAATTGGCATCTGAATTACCTAATCAAGGGGCATAAACCTTGCTTGTGACATAAACAGACATGTTAAAAGGACAGGTATGTGTCTCAGAGACTACCCCTTCTCTGAAACAAGTTTTCCATCCATGTGAAGCAGAGTTCTTCCCCAACTCAATTCAGGTGTAGCTTTGACCAGTGGATTGGGAATCTGAAATTCATCCTGGTCCGACACCTATCTCTCTAATGGAAAGAGGCACTCTATAAATTCTTGACCACTGAAGCCCAAGCCTACATATATCTCTTAGAATAATCTTACAAGAGAGCTTCACCTTCTAACAAGACAGTAATAATTTCAACTGGCTCCTTCTCTAAATGAGACATACCCACCAGAGTTCCTTCCTCTCGTCTACGTAGTATCATCTATAATACTTCATGGATCCTCCTTAGACCCAAAAAATCTGTTGAGCACTAGAAGACTGTGTTTCAAATACCCCAACATGCGGCTGTTCCTCATTACCTTTAATACCTTGGTTGAGTCTAGGTTAATCTCCTTAAAGGGGACTCATCCATCACCGTTATCCAACTCCTCTAGGCAAGCATATTTAAAAGGATAAGCCACTGCTACATTATACATAAAGTAGATGCACACACGGAGATACAAGTACACAAATAAATGCATGTATATTTACAAATACACAAAGAATAAAACACAATGATACGTGGTTTACTGTCTGGCAAGAACATGCCACCAGGGCATACTCTTACTATACAGCACATTGCACCTCATTGCGATAAGTTTTGATATATTCAAAATCAACTACAAACAAAAGAAAAATGACATCTCCCAGAACAACCAAGTCAACCTAAAACATTCCTAAACCCAAATTAACCTGGAATGTGGTTCTCATTTGCTAAACTGCTCAGTAACTTTATACACTGCACACATTAGATAATTACACTACCACCCCTCAAAACACACTAGCCCAACTAGAATAAGCTCTGAAAACATATAACTAAACTCAGCTTAATTTTAAAAAAGGTAAATAAATTAGAAGAAAAAAAAGTGAAAAACAGACCAAGTTTCCTATCCACTGCAATGGGGGAAAAACTTTTAAACACTGCACAGACTAAATCAACCACATGGAGAAAATCCAGACATGCAACCTTCCTAAAACCATGCTGCCAATCTAAATCAACTGTAAGAAATGAAATTAAATGAAATTCTTAAAGAAACAAAAAAGTTTAAAATAAATTAATAAAATGCTACAGAAAACACTCACCCCAAGTAGCCAATCAGAAAACGGAAATAATGGCAAAAAAAACTAACTTGGAGTATTAAATTAAGCATAAAATCTCTCCCCTGATCCAGACAGAGCCCCAGCTGAAACAGCATCACTTTTTAACTCCTCCTTTAAAAACAGCATAACCAGCCTCACTGCCAACTTCCACAAATCAACCCACCTCCCCCAGACCCATCTGCAACATCAAGATCTACTTTCCATCTCTCACCCATACCTACCTCCACCATAAAAAACTTCTGCTGAAACTTAAACCTGGATCTAATGCTCCAGACAACTTACCACCGCAATTTCTCCAAATATCAGCAGTCACTATAGCCTATTCTATCAGTATACGTCTAAATAGATCCACTCAAGAGTCCTTCATTCCCACCATCTGGAAAAAGATATTTATCCTCCCTCTCCACAAAGGTGGAAACAATAATGATATATTCAACTTCTGACCAACTGCCATCCTCTCTCCCATCTCCAAAATTCTGGAAAAATGTACCCATAGTCAACTACTTAACTACCTTCTACATCATAACATCCTCTTCCCAACCCAACATGGCTTTAGGCCTAGTTATACCACCACCACCACCACTCTTATATCCTTCCCAGACAGTCAAGCATGCTAAAGGCTCAGGAAACCTTGTCTCCTCACCATTTCTTGACCTCTCTAAGGCATTCAATACAGTCTCCCACCTGCTTCTATTGTCCAAACTCTCCAATTTGGGCATATCTCCCCTACTCTAAACTGGTTTTCCAACTACCTTACAGATAGACAAGCAACCAGAGAAGCAACCAAATGACACCAATCCCACTCTCTTTTCCTCAACGTCAATACTGGAGTCCCACAAGGGTCCATACTAGGTCCACTGCTTTTTAGCATTTTCATTAATGATTTCCATATACCAGCACACCCCAAGCTAATGTCATCCAATATGCAGATGGTTCTACCATCATCTGCATGGCCAAGTCCACTTCTGAACTACATACACTCACTCAAAATGCCTTTATCTCCACACTCAGCAACACTTGCATCGAAGTAGTCCCTTCTGCAAAACGTCTAGGCATCATTACAGACAAAAACTTAACATTTGACCAGCATATAAACACAAATATCAAGAAAGCACAACAAAAATTAGGCCTCCTTTACAGGTATAAATACTTCCTCGCTTATGCAGCAAGACTATCCCTTGTCTCTTCCTTTCAACTACCATCCTTGCTCTATGGTGCACCCGTCCTTACCAACATACTATCCTCTCTTAAATCCAAACTGGACTCCTGCTACAACAAAATGGCAAGATTAACCCCAAACACACCTCCCACCACTGCCTATCACTCCAACATCTAAACTGGCTGGAACTTCCCCAACATCTAACATACCTGCAACTAACCACAGCTCATAAGCTAATCTACAAGCCTTTGAGCTGTCCTGCCCTCTCCTATCTGTTCACCATGTATCATCCAAACAGACCTCTGTGATCAGTCAATCAAATGCTCCTAAATGAAGCAAAACCTAACCTTTCCACTGGTCAAATGCACTACCCATACACCACTGCCAAAAGTACAGTTTTATACCTACCATAAATGTAGATGTTCGAGTGCTCATACAGCTGCAGTCATAACAGATGGGTTATCCTGCCGTCAGGCGGGTCCTCGGTCGGCCGAATTCCAAAGTCTAGGTCCGGCGCCAGTTGTCGTCGCTTCCTCCCTAACGTCAGTGCGGCAAGGGTATAAAAGAGGCAGCCGACGCCATTTTCTTCAGTTTTTCTTGCCCCAGATGTCAGGTGCCCCCAGAAGGAAGGCAAACATAATGTTATGCAAAAGTGCAATGTTGATAAATCAAAAACAGTAGTTGCAAGCAAATACACCATAAAAGAATACCCCAAAAGGTTATATGAAAAGGGTTTGTCATAAGGCCTGTCCTAAGAGGGGTTGGAGGGAGGGAAACCTGGACTGTAGCTGTATGAGCACTCGAACATCTACATTTATGGTAGGTACAAAACTGTACTATGTTCATCGTGCATACAGATGCAGTCATAACAAATGGGTAGAATCCCAAAGCTAAGTAAGGGTGGTAGGCACCAAGTGGAACTAGGAGGGGCTAGGATGCCCTGCAGGACTGCTGTGGCAAAGCCTGCTCTAGATTTAGAGTATAGTGGGAGGTGATAGTGCTTGGAGAAAGTGTGCACTGAACTCCAGGTGGCTGCTTCCAAAATATCCTTGGTAGGGACCCCCCTGAGGAAGGCTGAAGAGGTAGCTGTGGCTCTGGTGGAGTGGGATCTGATGCATGCAGGCACAGTTTTTCCATGAAATGAGTAACAAAAGCACATGCAGTGGGCTATCCATTTTGAAATTGTCTGTTTGGAAATAGCCTTTCCTTGAGCACCTGCAGCATAGGACACAAAGAGTTGCTCAGATTTCCTGAATGGCTTTGTCCTGTCCAAATAATAATGAAGTTGTCTGTGAATGTCCAAGGAATGTAGTAGTCTTTCCCCTTTGTTTTGTGGATTAGGATAAAAGGTAGGTAAGTGGATAGTCTGATTCAAAGCTACACTGGATACTACCTTTGGCATAAAGGTAGGGTTGGTTCGTAAGGAAACTCTGTCCTGATGGAAAATGATGAATGGTTGCACAGCCATGAGGGCTTATAGCTCCGAAACCCTGTGAGCTGAGGCGATAGCCAGAAGAAAGGCTGTTTTCCATGACAAGTACTGTAACTCTGATGAAGAAGCTGGCTCAAAGGGAGGAAGGGTCAGCTTTTCCAATATGAAGTTGAGATCCCAAGCAGGGACTGGTAGTTTCCTTGGGGGTTTTATATTCTTTGCCCCTCTGAGGAACTGCCTTAAGAGAGGATGAGAGAATAAATGAGGATCTGTGTTGTATTGTGCAGAAATGGCTGAAGCGTGGATTTTGATGGAGGGGAAGGAAAGTCCATTGTTTAACATTTCAGTTAGGTACTGTAAAATTTGAGGTATATTTATTACCCAAGGATTCTGTCCCTTCTTTTGATTCCAGGCACAAAATCGTTTCCATTTGGCGGAGTAGGCCTTTCTAGTAGAAGGACTTCTGGCCTCCAAGATGACATCCTGCACCTCCTTGGAGAGGAGAAACTGTTGGGAAATCAAGGAATTCTCCATGCAGCTAGATTTAGAGTTTTGAGATGGCTGTGAAGAGTTTTGTAGTTGTGCTGGGACAACAGAAGAGGGACTAGAGGTAGGATCCATGGTGGGGAAGGTGTCAGGCTCTTCAGGAGCGGATACCAGTGTTGCCTTGGCCAGTCTGGAGCAATAAGAATAATTTTCGGCCTCTCTGCTCTGGCTTTTAATAGAACTTTGGGCAGCAGAGGAAGAGGCGGGAAGGCATAGACTGTCAATGTTGCCCAATTGAAGGAAAGTGCATCCACTTTCCAGGCCTGTGGAGGATAGGTCCTTGAACAAAATTTTTCAATTGGCAATTTCTGTGGGTAGCAAAGAGATCTATGTCTGGCTGTCCCCATGCCTGAGTTATCTTTGTGAAAATTTGAGGATGCAACTTCCATTCGTGTGGATCTGTCATATTTCTGCTTAGGTTGTCTGCCAGTGTGTTTTCCTTCCCTGGCAGGAATTGTGCCTGTAGTTGAATTTTCAATTCCAGTGCTGTGTTCCATAGGGTCATGGCTTGCCTGCACAGGGGGTATGAATGAGTTCCCCCCTGTTTGTTTATGTACCACATCACTGTGGTGTTGTCTGTCCTTATCAATAGCTGGCCTGGATGCAGTAGGTCTTTGAAGGTCATAATAGCCTTTTGCACGGCTAGCATTTCCTTTTGGTTGATGTGAAGGAGCTTCTCTCTTCGTGCCCATTTTCCCTGAATGCACTGATCTGTCATGTGTGCTCCCCAGGCGTAGTCTGAGGCGTCTGTTGTGATGATTTGAGTTGCTTGAGGTACACCGAAAGGAAGACCTGTGTTTCTTTGGCAAGCTTGAGCCCACCACATAAATTCCTTTTGAAGGCATGGAATGAGTGGTATAATTGCTTCCAAGCTGTGGCTGTGTTGAGACCATAAGTTTTTTAGGTACCATTGAAGTTTCCTCATATGCACTTTGCACATGGGATTAGTAGGATGCAAGATGCCATGAAACCCAGAGCCTGCAGGACTTTCCTTGCAGTTAGCCTGGTGTAAGTTGCCATTTTTCTGAAGTAATGAGACAGTTGCCCTTGATTGTCTGGCGTGAGGTAGGTCATCTGGGTGGTTGTATCCAAGCTGGCACCCAGGAAAATAATTTGTTGAGAGGGTATTAGTTTTGATTTCTTTTTGTTGACTGTGTATCCCAGGAAGTTCAACAGTTTTATTACAAATGCCAGGTACTGCAGTAGTATGTCCTTGCTGTCCACTTGGATCAGGCAGTCGTCCAGATATGGGTAGATTTGTATCCCTTGTAGTCTGTAGAAGGTGATTACTGATGCCAGGCATTTCGTAAACACTCTGGGCGCAGTAGATAAGCCAAAGGGCAATGCAGAGAATTGGTAATGGGTTGAACCTGCAAGAAATCTGAGGTATCTTCTGCAATCTTGTCTGATAGGGACATGCAGGTATGCCTCCTTGAGGTCCAATGTTACCAGCCAAGACTCCTTGCCCAGCATGGGAAGAAGCTGCTGTAATGTGAGCATCTTGAATTTTGGCACCTGTAGATATGTGTTTAGGATGGATAGGTCTAAGATAGGTCTCCAATCTTTGTCTTTCCTTGGTACCAGGAGTAGTCTGGAATAAAACCCTTGACCTTGTTCTTTTGCAGGTACCTCTTGAATTGCTTTCATGTCCATGAGAGCTGAAATTTGTTTTTGTGCCTCTGCCCTTTGATTTTGTGGCAGGTTTGGCATGCCTCTCATTTTTGGAAGGTGTGAAAGTGGAACCTGTAGCCTCTGTCTATAATGTCCAGAATCCATTTGTCTTTTGTAACAATATGCCAATTTTTTGAGAATAATGTCAGTTTTCCGCCCAAAAGTGTTGCCATTAAAGCTTTGCTTGGCAGGTGTAGGGGGAAGTCATTGTGTCTGTTTTCTGAAAGACTGTGATCTATCCTTTCCACCTCTTGGGGTTGGTGCTTGCCACTGTCTGGCTCTGAAAGATCCTTGAGGTTGCCCTCTACCCCTTGGATGCCTGTATCTGCCCCTTTGAGGTCTGTCCGTGGCTGGAAAGGACCAATTTTTTGAAGGCCAGTTTCTGCTGAAACGTGGAGGCTGTACCTGCAGGAAATCTTTCACTGTTTGCATTGATTTCGCTTTTTCCTCCATTTTCTTTAGCACCTCCTCTGCTTTAACACCAAACAATACATCTTTTTGAAGAGGTGCATCTAATAATTTAGCTTTGACATGATCTGGTAAGGTTTGCTCTTTGAGCCAAGCATGCCTACGTATAACAGACCCCGTAACAGCAGCTCTACATGAGGCCTCTAAAGCATCAAAACCACACTGCAAGGTATGTTTACCCACTTGCTCTGCACCATGCAACAAATCCTGCAACTATTTTAAATCTGGTTGTTCTGGTTGTGTCATCTTGCTTTTCAGCTGAGATATCAAAAACTGTTGATACTTTAACATATGGAACTGACAGTTTAATGCCCTCATGGTTAAAGTGGCCGAGGTGTACACCTTTTCCCCCCACCTTTCTAAAGATTTGGAATCTCTCTCTGAAGGTAATAGGTTTTTAGCAGTAGAGGCCTTAATTCCCTTGGGACCCTGTGAAATAGTTTATGGGTCAGCAGTATGGATTTTATATAGGAACTGGTGAGAATCAGGAACCCGGTAATACCTGTCTGGCTTAACAGGAGCTGGAGGCAAAGAATCAGGATTAAGGCTGGCTTCTGTGTACACATCATCCAATATATCTAAAACAGGAGGGATAGCCAAAGGCCTATGCTGGGGGAGCAGAAGAAATTCCCTGAGCCTTTTTTGCCAAAAAAGTGAAGGGCGAACTCTGCCCGACGCTTAATAGTGCGTTTGTTGAATCTAGCACAAAAACGGCAGGCCGAGACGTCGTGGTCTGGGCCTAAGCAAGGTATGCAGTAAGAGTGGAAATCCTTATGCGGTATTTGCTTCCCACATGAAATGCAATTATTAACTTTGTCTGACATCGGTCTGAGGCAAGAAAAGTTTCCCCAACGGGGTACTTAGCTTTCAAGAAGACTTTGGCTGAAATACTTTCGTAAATCTCAGGAGCTGGCCGACCGGCACTTGCAAACTGCTTCTGCTTCGGGCACCGCGCGGCAAGAAAGACTGAAGAAAATGGCGTCGGCTGCCTCTTTTATACCCCTGCCGCACTGACGTCAGGGAGGAAGCGACGACAACTGACGCCGGACCTAGACTTTGGAATTCGGCCGACCGAGGACCCGCCTGACGGCAGGATAACCCATCTGTTACGACTGCAGCTGTATGCACGATGAACATCTATGGAATGCTCTCCCTCCATCAATTATAATTACCAGCAACCCCGACCACTTTAAGACATTGTTGAAACAACACCTAATCTCTCATTGATTATGTACGTGTACCAGCATGGACTATAATAAAACCCCACATTCTTAGCCTTCCTACTGCTCCTTGCTCATCCTTGCCTTCTCCCCTCTCTCACTTGTTGCTCAGACTCCTCATATGTACATTCAGTGCTTCCAACTTACTAAGTCTTATATGTGCCACCCAGCCACACAAAATCTATTTATCAGCATTTAGCTACTGTACCTTATATTTAATCTTGCTGCCATATAGTTGATGCTCTAAGCTTACACCTTACTCTCAGCCTAATTAACTGTTACCCTCCATCATTCCTCTCTACTGCAATACTGCATGTTCACACATACACTCATTTTCTGTGTCATCAATTGCAATCATGTTTGTCTGGCATATTTAAAATCATGTTATTATTACGCACTGTAACCTATTATTTGTATAACTTGTATACTTTCTGTTTTATTGTATCACCTCTCTGTAATTTAGTATTCTGTATCATGGATGTGTAATTTTGTTTTGATTCTGTAGCTTTTCGTGTTTGTTTGTTTTTGGAGTTTTTCTCCTCCACAGGCCTCTACTGAAATGGGCTCATTCTGGCCTAGTAGACCTCCCGGTAAACACATGCAAATAAATAAATATATAATAAATAGTAATACATGTAACTAAATTATAAAAGTAATCAAACCTCACTAAAATGCATCAAATAAACTAACTGTTGTATAAAAACAATTAAACATAGCAGCTACAGCTGAAAAAAAAACATTCACAAGACTGCCCTTCGTAAAAACCTACTCAGAGTATCCAAGATCCATATTCAAAAGAAACTTGCACAACTAAATGCAGCCCATTGAAGCCAATGGGAACAATAATTTTGCATAAAATCGGATAAACATGTTGAGTCTGTTTTACTGTGGGATTAGGGGAACTCTGGTAATAGCTTGAAGCTTTGTGACACTTGCAGAAACTTGATCCATAAACCTAAAAAAATATATTTAATGCATCACAAACCAGACCCCATATATGTACATACGTGTGTGTCTGTGTGTATACATAAATACTAGAGCCAACTGTGGTGGTTCTCAACAAATGATATATTAAGGTAATGTAAAACAGACCCGAAATGTAGTAAATATTGCTGCTGTAAAACAAAGGTAGTGTTGCAAGCACTGTAAATACAACTGCTACTTTAAAACCGCAATGTAAACAGACAAATAGTACTTTTCCTTTAAGGCGCACAGACATATGCGGTATTCTTTTAAAGCACACAGAAAAAGCTATATTAGTCAAAGAAGGTTCCCACAGGATTTCTGTTAATGAAGCCAATTATTCTATTAAAATGGCATTTAAAAGGTCTGTGACACTGTTAGCCAGAGAAAGTAGCTTCTTATGGAGGGGAGCATGTGCGAGTCTAGGGGGCCTAGGTGAAGAGCAACCACAAAGACAGGATTTTTTTGTAGTACTTGTACAATTTAGCAATATCCAGAAATATGTACTATTCCCTGTGTTATCTAAGACCTTAATGGGCTGATACAGTATGACAATGCAAGTTAAGTGCAGGTTTAAACGCTACTGAAGACACTATTCTCTGTGCTGATGTTCCAAAAAGCTAATTCAGTTCAGCCTGTGGGTAAAATCAAAACTCTGCATGTGCAAGCCCAATGCCAAAATGCAAGTGAAGTGTAGAGTCAGGATAAACAAGCCCAAAAGAACACATACTGAGGCAACAAGGAATTCCCATAACAAAAAACCTTAATCCAGTTTTGGGTTAATGGTTTAAGCATGTCTAAAGTACACAAAGGATGCGGTCTTTCCATCATTGATATTGTCACAAAAAAAAAAAAAAAAAAAAGGAAACATTAAAACACACAGACAAGTAAAGTTAACCTTTGCTGAAAAGAGAATCTGAACTAATTCAACTACAGGCTCAAGATTGAGATACTGAGATCTAGTTCTGTCTCTAGTTAAATTGCTGCTCTCGAGGCAAACCTGACGTTGAGATATCAATGTGAGTCTTGTCCAAAATAGAACCATAAGTGCTAAGGCATGCCTGAAGCCAAAACCAAAGCAGGAGTTATAAACTAAGAATTGTAAGTCAGAGCTATTACTGAAGATGCAACTGAAGTGCAGATACAAAAAAAAAAAAGTTTGGGTGAAGAGACGTCTCAACCCATTGGTGTCGAAAAAGGTCTTGACCTGATGCTGGTGTAGCAGTTGAGGGTCATCAACCCTACTGGCTAGGGGATCTCTACTGAATGAGAATGACACCAATGAGGGGCACCATCTGTGATATGGCATGTCAACATTAGACCTTGTACCAAGGTTGAAGCTTACTCTGACGTTAACACAGAGAATACAAGCCCTACAGTACAATACAAAAAGGCTGTTAAAAACATCTGCAAAACAGACCAACATGCAGCCACCACTGACATCAAAGCTTGTGCGGGGTTTGTCAAGGTAGTTAAGATCACTGAAACTGTTCAAGACAAAAGTGTCGACCAAATGACACAAGGGAGAGGACAACTCAGCATGGCTCTGGTTCCACATTTGTTCATGCAAAACATTATACATAACTAATAACACAAAGCAAAACAAAAATTAAAACTAAATATTTAAACATCAATAATAAAAAATTGCTGATCTAACAAATGTCAAAGGAAATATGGTGAAGAGACTTCCTTTCTTGACTACCTTGACTAAATGGAACACCAAAGAGTAACCCTGCAGCATATGCACAGCAGAAATCTAAAAGGATAAACTTATAAATGCTTAAGGTAGGGAAAACAAAAGGGCCAAACTTCAGAATACTGACATTTGAAATAGAATAATCCATGTTTGGAAACGAATGAAAAGAAAAGTAATAAGGAACAGACAGAAGTCCTGAGAAAAATCTACAAAACTATATCCCAAATAAACTTAAAATTAAAAAGTACAGCCTGCAGCCATTTAGAACAGGGGCTACTTTAATGCATGCAAGATACAGTTGTATACAAAAGGTTTCTTCTGCACACAGGAATATGGGTAAAGGGGAGGAGTTTGCTAAACAAGGAAAGTTTTCAATGTCAAGCAGTCTGTCCTTCTAACCTTGGTCTTATAGGAAGGTGAAGATGGGCCAGCCCTTTCAAAATCACTGGTATAAATCATATCCTTATTTCTAGCATTAGCACTACCAAAGTTCATATTTTTCATTCTCCCAGAGGCTTTGAAGTTCATCGCTACAGTGATTCTTTTTGGTTGTGTGAAGGCTGCCAGCCTAGCCAGATAGATTTTTATAGATAATTCTATCATTGCCAGCCTAGCCAGACAGAATTGTGCAGATAATTCTATCATTTGTAAATATGAATGTAAACTACAGGCTTGTTGGCTTAAATGTAAAGAAATATTGTTACATGTGGAACTGGAAATAAATGTGACAACAGTGCACACTACTGACCAAAGTAAAGCATGTGGTGACCCTTTGATGTAGACAGTGGTGCCGAGGGGTCTAGATGAAGAAATCCTTTCTATTGTTTTAACCAAGAGTTAAATTGCTTGATTTAAACATGCAGATGTATTTTATTGCTCTGCTCCTGACCAGCTGCAAGATAACAAATGGGAGATGTTAAAAATGTGAATGCAGTTAATGTGTAGCCTGGGAACACCAGCAAAGTGAAAGAGTGATGTAATGTTTATCAGAACTGCAACAACAATTTAAACAGAGAGAATCAGAAGGCATTAAGCATTTCTGTCTTGATCATCCAACTCACAGCACTGCCGCTTGCTCACATTTAAGTTATCTTAGACTTGTGTGTTTTCTTTTAGGAATAGCTAGAATCTAGAAAGATTAGACTAAGTGTTTTTCTGTTATGTCAGAACTGTACTACTGAATTATTTTAAGTATTTCTGTGTGATCTCTGAACTTTTGACCAGCACTGTGTAGTAGAAAGTATTGTCTTGTGGTTTTAATTATTTATTTCTAAATATTTTAAAACCTTTTAACTGTGGCTATTTTGTGTAGAGATAAGTTACGCTCCAAGAATATATTGCATGTATACAAGGATCCTGTACCAAGTCATTCTAATAAGCCTTGAGACTGTTTAGGCATACTACAGATTGGATAATAATACTGCACAGTAATAACTGGACACCCTTTTAAGGGTTTTTGAGCAGCTGATAAATATTAGCTGGGTGGTGGCAGGATTACTATCATATAGTCTGGGTAAATGGGCACAGCTGAAGAACCTGTGCCAGCCTTCCCCAGGAGTGTCTGTGTGGTTGTATAAACTTACCTCAAAGTGTGTGCATCAGCTACTTAGGCAGGGACACAAAGCACTAGTTGGACAGCAAGGGTGCTGGAGATTTTAGCTTGCCCAGCTAGGATGAGATCTGGACCCTATAGCTGTGCCAGTGGAGAGTCTTATTGGGGACCTGGAGAGCAAGGGAGCAACCAGCCCCGGACTGACTGTGATCTCTGTGTGCTCTTAAGGGAAATTGCACTTTACTGTGTGCATTTGTTATCCTTTCCTCATATATGAGACGCCCTCTCTGGTGTTAGTGATGAGGACTGAGGCTCCTTGATTGCTGGGCCAGGGCACGGGCGTCACAAGTTGCATTTATGTTCATATGTAACTACTAGGATAACAGCCCTTGTGGGTCATTTTAAGCCAAGCCAACTTTCCTCAAAGACCAGAATAAAATCCTGTACCTTCTGTGAGGTAAACACCTGAACCATTACATCAATCCCAACCCCTACAACAACAAGTCTATGGAATCATAACAGAATTCAAATTCACAATAGGAGGACATTTTTGGGCATCTACTATATAACAACATGGATGTTGTTATCTGTTGCATACAGGAAAGTCACATGATACGGTCACAGATAGAATCCTTAAGCAAAAGCAGGGTGCCCCACATCTTTGCCTTGACTCCTAAACACTAACATCTGTGTTACTTCTATAATCATTAAGAAAACAATGGACAATATGAGTAAACAGAATAATATGTGATCTTATGGGTGAATTCATCCTAAAAGAAGTTAGCTGTCCAAATTATCCTAAACCTTTTATTGTCCTATCAGCATATACACACTGTAAGGCAAGACTTTTATTCCTACAAATATCAAAACTCACTGCTAAATCTGATAATCACTTTCACTTTAAAGGGGGATTGGAGTTTAGCACTGGAGTGATGTCATTAAGAGCAGGCTGTGTATCATCCCCTTCATCTCCATTGTTACCAGGCAGGTATACAGGAAACAGAAATATTTCGAAAATTTTATGAAATCTCTATAAAGCAGAGAAATATGGAAATCAAGAAAAAAGTATGAATGGAAAGGTTTATGAAAGAATTAAATATGAAAATCTTAGAAGCACATGAGGCTCAATTACTAACATTTAGGACAGGAGGAGATGAGATAAAAATGATGATATATAACCAAAGTCACCAGGAACAGACGGCATTCCTGTGGAAGTTTGGAAGCTAGGAGGGAAGAAACTGAAAGAACTTGAAGGTTTTAACAGTACTTTAAAAGTAGTGCTTGGTGTATTACACTGCTTGGTGTAACTCATTCTAAGCCTTTTAGTTTAAACACTTGGGCTTCAGACCAGTTGTTTTACATTGAGAGGGTTTGTGGTCTGCACTGTAGTGGCAGAACAGGTAGCTTACATCCTTCTAAGTTGGGAACTGCTGATTGAAGGCTCAGTGTCTGTTATTCTAAAAGTATATTAATTCTGGTTTAAGCACTTGGGCTTTCAGGCCAGTTATTTTACATTAAGAGGGTTCGTGGTCTGCACTCTTGTGGGAGGAGAGGCTGGACTCTGCCCTTCTAAGCTGGGAATTTCTGGTTGAAGGCTTATAGTGCATGCATATCTGAATTTCTTCTTACTGAAATTGGTACACCTTGTTTGCTGTAGCATAGACTAGATCCAGGCCTGCTGAATCTAGCTTTGTTTGTATAACTTGAGCACTAATCCAGGCATTATTAAAAGTATTCAGTTGTATTTATTACTGCTTGGTAGTAACTTGGTTAAAGTGTAGCTATCATTCTAAGTCTTTTGGATTAAGCACTTGGGCTTCAGACCAGTTGTTCTACATTAGGAAGGTTTGTGGCATGCACTGTGGTGGCAGGACAGGTAGCTTTCATCCTTCTAAGTTGGGAACTGCTGATTGAGAGCTCAGTGTCTGTTATTCTTAAAGTGTATTAGCTCTGGTTTAAGCACTTGGGCTTCAGGCCAGTTATTTTACATTAAGAAGGTTAGTGGTCTGCACTCTTGTGGGAGGAGAGGCTGGACTCTGCCCTTCTGAGCTGGGAATTTCTGGTTAAAGGTTTATAGTGCCTGAATATTGGAACTGTATCTTACTGAAATTGGTACACCTTGTTTGCTGTAGCATAGACTAGATCCAGGCCTGCTGAATCTAGCTTTGTTTGTATGCTTGTTATTTCCCTGGAATGCTAATTCCACCTAAAACGCGGCTTCTCAGCGCTTCTGTGGATCCCTAGTGATATCTGCATTGCTTACTGTACTTATTTCCTTGCTTCGCTTGAAAGAAAGTTACCGTTTGTCGTTTTTGCATTTAAGTTACCTGTAACACATTGCACTTGTTACCTGGCACTTGCTCACTAAAGCAATTATAAGTCAGCACTAAAAATTAAAAGCACTACACCCTTGCTCCCCATTGGCCCTTGTTTTCAATTATAAAGGAATTCCCAATATTATTCTAGCATGTCCAAAGGTCAGTTGTCAATCTCCTCTCGGTCCAGCTGGTGAATATGGGAATCTTGAGGCAATGTTACAACTGCCTCATGTACACAGACAACCCTCTCCTCCTCCCAACAAATTCCAACACATGTGAGAGATGCAACCATATAGCCAAACTGGAGGCTAAGCTCTCTCAACTCAGTACTGGCATAACCAGTCAGGAGGAGAAGGAAACCACACTCACTACAATTCCAGTCTCACATAGACCTACCACGACAGCAAACCAAACACATAATCACACAAAAACATACTCGGAGGCTCTAAATAAAGATCTGCCTAAGCAGCAGAGACCTCCAAAGCAGACACCCAAGCAACCGCTACCCCAAAACAAAACACGTGCAACATATCTCACAAAGCCAGTGTGCCGAACAGTCACAGCCCTTAAGGCTAAACAACACACCTGATACACTTGTAATAGGTGACTCTATCGTCAGGCACACTGACGTCCCGCTCACCAGGCTGAACAAGGAGAAGGTCACGGTGAGCAGCCTGTCTGGCGCTAGGATCTGCCACATAACACAAGCACTCAGGTCACTCCAAGGCAAGTACAAATATGACTCAGTCATTGTCCATGCTGGTGTGAATGACCCGAGACGTACCTCCCTGGTCTACATGAAAAGAGACATAGAGGAGCTCTCTGAGCATGTAGCCCAGGCTGGTATGACCCTGACCTTGAGTAGCATCTTACCCTCACCAAGAATGATGCCACAATATGAAGACAAGATGATCAATTTCAACAATTGGCTTAAGTATTGGTGTCATTCAAAGGGGATCCAATGCCTGTCAGCTTGGGATGATATGTGTGACAAGCCACAATGCTTTGCTAGGGACGGCTTGCACCTGTCACCCCTGAGCTTTCGGATATTGGCAAAGGCTCTTGCTATCCCCATAGTGCCTTTTTTAGGCAAGGCTCAAAAGACAAACCCACCTCCATAGGTATCACAAGGGATAAGAAACTAAGAGTAATGCTACTCAACGCCAGAAGTCTAAACCTCAAGATGCACGCACTCGAAACTCTCCTTAGCATGGAGAACATAGATATCTGTGCAGTAACAGAAACCTGGTTCAGGACTCCCGAGAGCACCCCAGCACTACCAGGTTATACCTCATACCATGCTTTTCGGCCACAAAACTTGGACCGAACCACAAAAGGAGGGGGAGTATCGATATTCATCAAAGATACCCACACCTCCAGGTTGGTGGCAAAGCACGAAGCATCAGAGACTATCCATGTGCAACTAACAGTAGGTAAAACTGCCTTCTAGTTTATAGCCTGCTACAGACCACCCTCCCAAACCCAGGAACCCCACTCGGTCTTCCTGAGAACACTGGAAAATATGAAGGTCACTCCGAACACCATTATATTGGGCGACTTCAACTACCCAAACATAGATTGGGAGCATTACTCTAGCTCCAACACCCTTGCCCAAAGGTTCCTAGAATTCATAAACTCAGATGCTATGGAACAACTTGTTACCACTCCCACAAGAGGGGAAAACAAACTGGACCTGATCATCACCAACATGGGGACTCTATGCTCCAGACCAGAAGTGTATCCCTCACTGGTAAGATCAGACCATAAACTGATCTCACTGGATATTCACATCCCGACCCCACCCCCCGCCCAGAAAACCACAGTGAAAAACTTCATTAAAGCAAATTTCACACTCCTCAAAACTGAGGTGGAATCCTTCAAAGCCCCCGGGCCTGTGGAAAATATGACCCAGACCGCAGAATCCTTTATAAATGCATTCTATGAACACCTTCAGGAATGCATGGATCATGCAATCCCAGATAAAACCAAGACCCAATCCTCCAAAGGCAGACGACCTGTCTGGTGGACCCCAGCCATAAACAAACTATACAATAGAAGGAGGAAGCTACTACATGATAGAGCAAAATCCCAAAAGGGAAGGCATCTCTGATCAGTATTAGCAAAAACTAAGGGCACTCATAAAATCGTCAAAGGCCAGCTTGAGAGAAAATTGCACAGGACACTAAGGATAATCACAAGGCTTTCTTTAGTTATGTTAGGAACCTGGGTGGGAATTCCCAGATATGCTCAGAATTAGTCCAAAATGACAAAAAATACACTGATCCCACAGACATTGCCAACATCCTAGCTAACAGGTTCAGTGCAAACTTCTCCCCCCCTCCCCACCAAAAGGGCAAATATCTATCCCAGCAGAGTGCTGCCCCCCTGACATCTCAGATGCTCAGGTGGGAGCCGCCCTCTCCAAAGCAAACAACACAGCATCAATGGGACCAGACGGTGTCCCAGGCTGCGTCCTACATGAACTCCAAGAAGAGCTAAACCCAAACATAAAACTACTGTTCAATCTCAGCCTTATTACAGGATATGTACCCAAAGAGTGGCGTACAGCAACAGTGGTCCCTCTCCACAAAGGTGGTGCCACAACGGACCCTGGAAACTATCGCCCCATAAGCCTGACTAGCTTGGTCTGCAAAGCTATGGAAAGGATCACCATGGATCTTATAAATAAAGATATTGGGGACCTACAGACACTGGATCCTACCCAGTTCGGCTTTGTTAAGGGCAGATCCTGCCTCTTAAACCTGGTTGACTTCTTTGAAACAGTCACCAAGGCCATTGACAAAGAGAAGGTGGTCCACACAGCCTATCTGGACCTCGCAAAAGCCTTCGATACAACACCCCACTCGGGCATTATAGATAAGCTCACCAGCTTAAATATAAACCCCTATGTCACTAGATGGGTTGCAAACTGGCTCAAGGACAGAACCCACATGGTTAGAATTGCTGGAGCCATGTCAGACTCCAAACCAGTTACAAGTGGTGTCCCACAAGGCTCAGTCCTGGGACCTCTCTTGTTTGGTATATATTTCTCGTAGGTACAGGCCAACACGGAAGGATTGTGGCTGACCAAGTTCGCAGATGACTGCAAACTGGGCGCCATAATCGACTCTCCAGCCGACACAAGTATCCTCCAAAAGGGCCTCATAGAAACAGACAACTGGTGCCAGAGCCATGGCCTCAAGCTAAATGCCAAAAGTGTATAGTCATCCCTTTGGCAAAAACAAAGTGCCCACAAATTACCACATAGGTGGTAATCCATTAAGTACAGAAGAAGTAATTAGGGACCTGGGGACCCAAGTTGATAGCAATCTCTCATTTGACAACCACATGGCCAAAGTGGTTAGAAAAACATTTTATATAGCCCACCTAATCATGAAGGGATTCACATCTAGATTAGGGGAGGTCATCGTGCCTCTTTACTCATCCCTCATCAGGCCCATAATCGAGTACAATGCCCCTTTTGGGATGTACCTTACCAAACACCTGCAGCAACTAGAAAGACCCCAAATGTACCTCACCAACAGGATCAAAGGGCTCAAACAGATGCCATATGCTGCCCGGTTAAAGAAACTCCAGCTCTACTCAGTGGCATACCGCCTGCTCTGAGGTGACCTGTGCCTGACGTATAAGGCCATGTCCAACCCGGAATTAAGGGACATGCTGCACCTCAAAAAATCCAAATCCCATCGAGCTACACGCTCGAGAGACTTGAACCTCAGCACTGAAATAAATAGGAGATGCTGGAGGGACAGATTCATAACCCAGAGGCTCCCTTCACTATGGAATAAAATCCCAGTCCAGGTTAGGCAGAGTCCCTCAATGACTCTCTTCAAGAGAGATCTTGATGAGTGGATGGGAGATTGTAGGTTTACCCCGGGTATCACTTCTGTGTCACTGTTAGACAGAGGCACAGTATACTAACCTCGAAAAAGGGCATAGCAAAATTAATTTAAAATGGGTGGCGAAAGCCAAACATACTCTGGCTAGGCTTATAAATGCCCTAGGGCAGATAGCCTAGTATGAACCTATGAACCTATGAAGAGGTACCAACATCCTGAAAGAAAGCTGTGGTGGCTTTAATACTTTAAGATGATAAAGACCCATCAGATCAGCTTCATATAAACCCATTTCAATTCTAAACCAGGATTATAAAGTGCTTATGTCGATAATGGCTAAAAGAAAGACAAAGGTAATGCCAACATTGAAAGATATGGATCAATGTAGTTTTGCGGAGTGGAGGCAAAAATTTGACAACATTAACAAAACAATGATGATCCAGACAGAAACAGAATATAAAGAAAATAACACTGTTGTTTGTGGGTCTTGATGCAGAGAAAGCATTCGACAGAGTAAACTGGGATTTTATGAGCAGGGAAATGGAAGCATTTGCATTCCATGATAATTATAAGACTGATTAGGAGGATAGATGAGGGATCATTAGTCAAAATGAAAGTGGGTGGGTTCCTCTCGAATAAGTTCTGTTTAGAACCACTAGCAAAGAAAATAACAGACTCAGAAATTCAGTGATATACAAGTGGCATGGTAGTTAAAAAAGCTGGCTCTATTCGCAGATGATATTATTTTATACCGGATAAAACCAGAAAAGGACATTTCAGTGTTGTGGAACATTTTGAGACCGTTTCAAGTCTTTTCAGGATATTAAACTATTGAAGATAAAACAAAGGCAGCAGCTGTGAAATATGTGCCCACACACTAACTGGTTCAGCAATACCCATACATATGGGGACGTAATGAAATTAAGTACTTAGGAGTTTGGATTAAAAAGCATTCTGTTATGGCAGCTAAGGATATGTGAGAGGAGACTAAACAATAGATAATGCAAAAACTAAGAAAATGGAAGTTCTCTTATGGATATGGTACAGACAGCAAGATACAAACACTGAAAACGTTTTTAGTCCCTTCACTTTTATACACAGATCAGGCATATTTTATCAACCAAAGAAGTTGTGGATAGCAATTAATAAAGAGCTGAAGGATTTTATCTGGGAGGAAATGCGGCAAGAGTCAAGATGGATAAGATGATTCTTCCAAAAGAACAAGGTGGTTTGGGATTACTTGATTTGAATGGGTATTTCAGAGCTACACAGTTAAGGCTCCTACACACAGCACAAGCAGAAAGCTATAATTCAAAGTGGAAAGGGATGATGATGAAATAGGGGGAAGCTCAAGAAATAAGGTGAGACTGGGATTTTGGATGCAAACCCAAAAGGAGAATAACAATAACCATACAGAATATTATATTCATAAAGTAGCAGAAACTATACAAAGAACTAAGCCAACACGGGAATGGAGAAAGGAAAGTCTGCCGACAGAGATGACTGTAATTAGGGATACAGACAACAGGCAAGAGGGAGCTGGAATTTATTGAAGAAAACTGACAAAAGAACCAAGGAATTGGGAGCAAATAATGAGACAGGGAAAGGTAAGAAAATGGGACGAGGCCAAGTATTTATTTGGAGTGCAGGCTAGAGATTGCCTTCCTTATAAAGGATTGATAAAGTATAACCAAAGAGAAAAAAATAGGAGAATCCCAAGTGAAAGACCAGCAATGGTAACATTTTTAGTAGAATCTATAATGGAAGCTGGTGTTAAAAAAGGGATAATTAGTAGGACATATAAAACATTGCAGGATAACCATGAGAATCAACCAGAGGAGGTTAGAAAGGATTTGGAAGAGACTGGATAAACAATTCACAAATAAATAATGGGGAACACATATATAGGTCTCCCAAATAAGCAACAAACTGTAGAAGATTTACGATCTTTGCTTGGAAGTGTTTGCATGGGTATTTTTATGCCTCAAATACACTCAAAACATGTTCTAGAGATAGACTGCAAATGTTACAGGTGTGATGAGGAAGAAAGAGGTAACTGGGAACATATGTTTTGGGAGTGTAATGAGTCGGCAGACTTTGACTACCGGATGAGCAAACTGGTATAACTAAGGATTTTTTTTTTTTTGAGCTACGATACAGAATCAGACTTGCCTACATATAGTAATGCGTTGCCAAGTCTAAGTATGGTGGTTGCCAAAAAAGCAATTAATAGAAAATGGAAAACAAAGTCTAAACCAACTGTACTAGAAGTACTGAATACAGCAACAAAGCTAAAACAACTGGAAAAGGAATCTTTAGAAAACAGTAAGAGTACATTACATACAGAAAAGGGTATTTGGGAATAATACATGCAGCATAATGTTTTGGTGGAGGAATGAGGTTTAAAAGAATGCTGGATTTGAATGAACTATTTAATGTGTCACTGACAATGACTGAATAGACTGTAAGTGATGTGTAATGTTCGCAACTAAAAATATATAAATATGGTTTGTTTTCATATGTATGATTGCCAATGTCAAAAGTGATCATTTAATAAAGACTGGGGATTGCGCAAACACGACAATACGAGAAGCACTGGAAACATGAACCACAAAGCATTACAGAGAATGATGATCAGCGATTACTAGCAGTTCAATAAAAAAGATGCAAGAAAAGCAGATATAGTAGTCCATGAAAATAAGAAAAAAGTAGAATTGATCATTGAAATTGCTACACCTAGTAATTACAGAGTCTTGCATACAGAGACACAAAATCATAAAATTTCAAAATTTGCAGGGAAGAACAAGCAGTAATGTGAAAGAAAGATACTCAGACAGTTCCAACAGAAATAAGAACAATGGATCTAATAAAAAAGACTTTACCATCATACTTAGATATGCTACCAATACCTTTAACTCCAAATGAATTACAGGAGTAATCAGTTCTGGGCACATTGCAGGTGCTGTGAAGAGCACTTCTGGATCACATCAAACACTGAAACAGCACTAATTTCATGACCTTTAATTATGCCCTAACATATGAAAGGGGTACATTTCCATGGTATTAGAAACACAAAAGACTTGGAAAAATTAAACAAGGACAAGATGTTGAATTTGTCTTAATTATCCTAGAATGAACTACTAAATCAGTACAATTAAATGGATCAGCTGTAGCATTCATATAAATAAGGGTCTTGTTAAGGGAAGTTTAATAGTATAAAAGGGTTCAGGCACTCGGCCAAATTAAATACTATGTCAGCTGTTTATCCAGGAATATGTTAATTTAACAACGCCCAACAAAATAAGCCTGTTCATATTTAACACGTTTTAACATATGTACCAATTCACCTATTTTCAAGGTGGGAGATTTTTAACAAATGGACTGATTGGGAATCTGGTCGGTGCTCTGCCTGTAATAAATCTTGATATAAATCTTGATATAAGCATATTATGATCATGGGGTATAAATCTGATCTGCATCACAATACCCCAAAATGCGCACTCCAAAGACTTTAAGAGGTACAAAGTAACAGGCAACAACTGAGGGCTACAAAGAAATACAGTGTTTAAGAATCAGAGTGC
>NC_056737.1:1037654749-1037777249 GCF_019279795.1 Protopterus annectens
TACTGGCTCAAGACTACCCCTTATCCCATGATGCCTAGCGCTAGCTACCCAGATCTCGTTTTGCGGCTTCAGCTGTGAGGTGTCGTTTTTCTGGCTCCGGCTTGTATAAAGTTTCTTTATAGAACTTCTTTACTAGAAATAGTCCTTTTCCTAGGGTTTTTTGTTAGTTGTTAGTCATATATTGTTGTGTGGTAAGAGTGTATTTGTAGATTCCTTCCCATCCCCTTAGAACTTGTTTAATTTAGAGAGTTCTCCCCCTCCTCCCCCTTTCTCCTTATTCCTGTCAGGTTAGCCGTTTAGGTTAGAGGCTTTCCTTCTATCTTCTTTATAGGCTAGCCATTTGAGTTAGAGGCTTTCCTATTTAAAAAAAAAAAAAAAACTTTAGCTTTAGTCTGTACTGTACTGTGTTTTTCTCTTTAATTTAATTTTGTTTGGAAGCTATTGTTGTATTTTTCTGTTACAGGATGTCCAAAGAATCCAAAGTGTCTGGGTTCAAGAAGTGTGACTCATGCTGTCAGAAAATGTTGCTGACAGATGGGAACACTTCTTGCGTCTATTGTTTAGGCGCTGTGCACCTGCAGGACTCTTGTTCTATCTGCCATGCATTTAGTCCAAGAGTTCTGCAGGAGCATAAGAATAAGCTTATTCTTAGGGGCCTTTTAAAGCCCCAGGATTCACTGGCCAAGACTCAGTCTGTGAAGTCCCTTAAATCTACCAAATCGTTGGCTCCAAGTTAGGAGCCGTCCTTGGTTCAGTCTTTACCTGCTACTTCGGTTCCGGCTGGAACCGATAAGACTATCTCCCCATCGGCTCCATCAGAAACTTCGGAGCCTTCATGGAGCCACAAGAGGCTGAGGTCCCCTTCTCTGGAATCGATACATTCAGCTCCTCGGTCTCCCCTGCTGCAAAGAGAGCGCAGTCACAGATCTTCTCACTCCTCTCGATCCTCTAGGCTCTCTGATCACGATGTGGAGAGAGTGGTCAGTAGGTTGCTAAAGTCACAGGCACTTGGCAAAATGTTGTCCAGCCCTCCTCAACAGGTGTCGGCTCCGTCCACTTCTATCGATGTTCCTCCTCCGACTCCATTGAGCTTGGAGCCGGAGTTCATTGGGGTTCGAGTAGTGGAGCCGCCGGCACCGATAACTTTATCTCCTTCGGTTCTGTCGGCTCCGATTCCCTCGATGGTGCCATCCGTCGAGGGATCTGGGCTCTGGGGCTCTCTCATCAGCTCTGAGGGGGCGAGTGGCATTGGACCCTTGTCCGACCCCATTCTCCCTCTCGGAGCTTCGGCGCAGGTGAGCACGGCTCCTACATCGGCCTCGGAGCCGTCTCCCTCGGTGCGGAGAGGGATTCCGATTTCCTCAGAACCAGAGCCTTCTCTGCATCATGGCAGGGACACCTTCGATGTCATGAGGAGTGTGCTGGCCGCTGAGTCAGCTCCACTATCGGCCCCATCAGCTCCGTCCCCTGTAGTGCCTGTGCCAACCTCTGCTCCTCCTCCAGACCCTAAGCGTGGGGAACCGGTGCTCCAGGGCACCCCATTGGGTGTTTCCTCTTTTTCCGAGGCTTCCCTAGAACATTCAGAGGAGCCCCCTCGTAAGAAGAAGTGCAAGAGGAAGCACATTGACTCCCCTGAGTCTGTCACTTCAGATACAGACTTAGATGATTCGGAAGGGTCCCTGAGATCCCCCTCTGAAGATGTTTCCTTTTTGGACATCCTCGAAATGCTTAAGCAGAGGGGGAACTGGAATCCCCTATCCCCTACCGAGGATGAGTTTGTATTCCTGCGTTCGGTTCCCGACCTTCCACCTCCTGGGTTTTTCCACCTTTCAATCCACTTATGTCCGTGGTGGCTCGAAAGGCTTGGTCAGCCCTGGATACAGTGGAACCAATTCTGAGGAGACCTGGCTAGTTCATCACAGCACCCCATGATAAGCAGTTCCTTACCAAAGGTGTTCCTGTTGATGCCATGGTGGTAGCAGCAGCCACCAAAAAAGAGTTAGCGGAAACCTCTTTGTCTGTCCATCCTCCTAACAAGGAGTCTAGGACCATGGACAGATATGGGAAGTGAATGTTTGCTTCAGCGACCTTTTCTATGAGGTCACTGAACTACTTATGCCATTTTACCCGGCTTCAGAGGGATCTCCTTAAACAGCTCGGAGATGCGCTTCAAGATCCATCAGCTGAGGGGGCACAAGCTAAAGTGGCTTCCCAGCTGGCGACCCTTAATTCTGTAGTCAACTCCTCCATGAGGCTCATCTCTTATGCAGCCGATGGGGTGAGTAGAGCCGCAGGCATGGGCGTGGCCCTTAGGAGACATGCATGGATGCAGCTGTGTAACTTTGCGGAACCCTTTAGAGCGTCATTCACCAACACCCCCTTTGATGGTTCCTTTCATTTTGGACCACAGGTGAAAGACACTTTGACTAGGTGTGAGCAAGAAGGCAAGATTCTCTCTGCCATGGGAGTCCTTTTTCCCATTCCTTCCAGACCATACCCCAAGGGTCAGAAGAGTGGTAAAATGTGGTTTTGAAAATCCCAAGGAGCCTCGCCTGACACACATAGTGATTTTTCCTCCAGGGGCAGAGGGGGAAATAACAACAATAGATGCCGCCCTCATGGTAGAGGGGGTCCACAGAACCAGAGCAACAGAGAATCCTTCTCTGAGAAGCCCTTTCAGCATCCCTGAAGGGTTGCCCGGCTGCCCGCCTCTGGAGTCAGTCGTGGGAAGACTTTCACTGTACCCAAAAGCCTGGCTAAATTTAACACAAGACAGATGGGTACGATCAGTCATATCCAGAGGTTACAAAATTCCCTTCTCTCAACCCCCCTTACCATCGAGCAAATCCCTTCCAGATGTTCCACCCAATCTGAGGGACCAAGCAGTCATAGAAGTTTCATGACTGCTAGAAAAAAGAGTCATCCAGGAAGTCCCAGCAGACCAACACGGATCCGGAACTTACTCAAGGTTCTTTTTGGTACCAAAAAAAAACAGGGGACTGGAGACCAATTCTGGATCTCAGCAGACTAAACAAGTCTGTTCAAAGAACAAAGTTTCAGATGGTCATGCTACAGTCCATTCTACCCTTTCTGGGTCAGGACAATTGGATGTGCTCCATAGATCTTCAGGATGCGTACTACCACATCAAAATGGACAGGCACTCCAGGAGATTCCTTCGCTTCCGGCTGGGAGCCAGTCAATACCAGTTCGGAGCTCTGCCCTTTGGTCTCACCACAGCCCCCAGGGTGTTCACCAAATGAATGGCAGTGGTCACGGCTCACCTGAGAAGTCGAGGATTCCAGGTGTTTCCATATCTAGACGACTGGCTCCTCACTGCTACTACCAGGCATCAACTTCTTCAAGCCAGGGACTACACAATCACAATCTGCTCCCAGTTAGGCATTACAATAAACTTCGAAAAATCTGCCTTGTTGCCCTGTCAATCTATCACCTACATAGGTGCAGACTTAGACACAAGGAACATGTCCGCATGGCTACCGCCAGAAAGGGTGCCTACAATTCATCAGCAAGTACAAATCCTGATGCAGAGCAAAAGAATCCAAGTCAGGCTCGTCCTTCAAACTCTGGGTTCCATGGCAGCAACCATTCTTCTAATCCCACTGGCCCACTTTCACATGAGGATCCTTTAGTGGCTTCAGTTCACACAGTGGTCTTTCCAACAGCTGCCCATGTCTCACATGATCATGATTACAGAAGCATGCAAAAGGCACCTTTCCTGGTGGATGGTCTCCCCACTAGTGACTCAGAGCAGACCCTTCATTCAGCTCCCTCCGGTAGCCACAGTGACCACAGATGCCTCCCTGATAGGGTGGGGGGGCATTATCATTGCAGGACAGTCCAAGGCACTTGGCAGCCTTATGAGTACCATCTGCATATAAATGTCTTAGAAATGAGAGCTGTGCTCCTAGCGTTGCAAGCTCTTCAAGACTCTCTCCCTTCTGGGACCATTGCTATTCAAACGGACAACATGTCAGTGGTGTGGTACATCAACAAGCAGGGCGGAACCAAGTCCTACCCCCTATGTCGAGAAGCACTCAGACTCTGGCAGTGGGCGATTTCTTCCCAATGATTTCTGATTGCAACGCACATCCCTGGGAGGTCCAACGTCATAGCGGACAGGCTCAGCAGAGCTATTCTCATGCCTTACGAGTGGTCTCTGAATCAGGTAGTTGCGGATCTGATCTTCCACAAATGGGGACAGCCTTGCTGCGATCTTTTTTCCATCCCCTTCAACAGCAAATGCAGCAACTACTTCTCCCTTCTTCCGCTTCCAGGTCACACACCCAGAGACGCTCTAGTCCACGATTGGCCTCAGGGATTTCTTTATGCCTTCCCTCCATTCTCCCTGATACTAAAACTCATACAGAAAGCAATATTGTTGGGTTGCAAAATGATCCTCATTGCCCCCTACTGGCCTCGACAGATATGGTTTCCGTTCATGCACCATTACCTTCTCGATCAGCCCTGGACTCTGGATCCGATTCCAGACCTACTGATTCATCAGTCAGGCGGGCTGCACCAATCCCTCCAAACACTCCAGCTCACAGCTTGGTTGCTCCACTTCCAACCTTAGCCAGGCTTCCCAGCATTTCCCTGGCCGTGCGTGAGATTATTGTCTCCTCTCACAAGTCCACAACTAGAAAGACTTATGCTAGCAAATGGAAATGTTTTTCTTGTTGGGCAGAGGCTAGGAACGTAGATCCTTTTTCAGCCCCAGTCAACAAAAGTTTGGAGTTCCTAGCACAACTTTTTCATTCTGGGTCCGCTTCTGCTACAATCAGGGTTCAATTGGTAGCCATTTCTAGCTTTCATGTTGGGTTGTCTAATTCAAACATTATGTCTAATAAGCTCTGTAAATCCTTTTTAAGAGGGACTACTCTCCTTAGACCTCCAGTGAGAGATCCCCCTCCTCCTTGGGACCTTAATTATGCCCCCCTTTGAACCTGTAGCATCCTGCTCCATTAAGTTTCTATCTTTGAAAACACTTTTTCTGGTAGCTATTACTTCAGCCAGACACGTCTCTGAACTTCAGGCACTATGTGTTCGTCCTCCATACTTGGCTTTTCATAAGGACAGGGTTGCTCTGAGGGCTAATCCCTCATTCCTTCCGAAAGTCTGCTCAGAAAACAATTTAAACCAATCTATAGACCTTCCTGTGTTTTTCCCTAACCACTCCAACAAGGCAGAATACAAATTACACCAATTGGACGTTCATAGACAATTGCGATTTTACTGGCATAGGACTAAGGATATAAGGAAGTCAGACCAACTATTCCTTTCCTACTCCCTAGGCAAACAAGGTCTCCCAGTTTCCAAAGTGACCTTATCCAGGTGGTTGTCTCACATTATTACTTTCATTTATCAATTGAGAAACAAACAGTTGCCTATCAAACCAAAAGGTCATTCTACTAGGGCTTTAGCCACCTCTGTAACCTTCCAATCTAGGTTGCCCATGGATTATATCTGTGCAGCTGCTACGTGGGCAAATCCTCATACCTTTATTTCTCATTACAAGCTAGATATGGTCTCCAGGAGCAGAGCTGACTTTGGTTCCACTGTTCTGAAGAGTCTGTTCCAATGAGCCGCCCAGGATTGTAGGTGCAAGGGATGCTGTCCCAACCAGCAAGAACGAAGGCGAGATAGACAACTTAACATAAAGAAGTTATGTACCTACCATAACGTTCCATGTTAGTTGTCTTCATCTCGCCTTCTTTCTTGCGTCCCTCCCTCTGCCCCCCTGTCCTATTGGATCAAGAGAAGTTTTGGTTTCACTGGCTGAGTGTTCTCTGGTTTGTTTCCTCTACTGACTGAGAGAGTATGACAGATTTACTCATCCTGTTTGTTTAGACAGGTTGATTCTCTGGCTATGTCTCTTAGCTATTACAAACGAGATCTGGGTAGCTAGCGCTAGGCATCATGGGATAAGGGGTAGCCTGGAGCCAGTAAACAGCTCTCAAGCTATAGAAGATGGCCGAGTCGGAGCCGAGGATCGGCTCTGATCCACAACCATCAAGAAAGAAGGTGAGATGAAGACAACTAACATGGAACGTTATGGTAGGTACATAACTTCTTTTTAAGTCTAGAAGTCCTACAGTGCATACTACTGTACAGTGGATATAAAAAGTTTGCACACCCCTGTTAAAATGCCAGTTTTTGTGATATAAAAAAATGAGACCACAATAAATCTTTTCAAAACTTTTCCCACCCTTAATGTGACCTAAAACCTGTATAATTCAATTGAAAAACAAACAAATCTGTTAGGGGAAAAATGTTAAAAATAAAAAAATGTACAATACACTGCTTGCATAAATGTGCACACCCTTAAACTAATGCTTTGTTGAAGCACCTTTTGATTTAATTACAGCATTCAGTCTTCTTGGGTACACAACTGCCATCGATTAAAGAGACTCTGATTAACCCCAAATAAAGTTCAGCTGTCCTAGTAGGATTTTCCTGACATTTACTCAGTTGCCTGCTACAGCAAAAGCCATGGTTTGCAGAGAGCTTACAAAGCATCAAAGGGATCTCATTGTTGAAAGGTATCAGTCAGGAGAAGGGTACAAAAAAATGTCCAGAGCATTTGATATACCATGGAACACAGTGAGACAGTCATGAAAAAGTGGAGAAAATATGGGACAACAGTGACATTACAAAGAACTGGACAACCCTCCAAAAGTGAAGAAAAGACAAGATGAAAACTGGTCAGGGAGGCTGCCAAGAGACCTACAGCAACACTGAAGGAGCTGCAGGAATTTCTGGCAAGTACTGGTTGTGTACTACATGTGAAAATAATCTCATGTATTCTCCATATGTCTGGGCTATGGGGTAGGGTTGCAAGACGGAAGCCTTTTCTTACACAGAAAAACATCCAGGCCTGGATAAAATTTGCAAAACAATACATCCAGTCCCCAAAAGCACGTGGGAAAATGTGTTATGGTCTGAGACCAAGATTGAACTTTTTGGCCACAATTCCAAAAGGTATGTTTGGCACAAAAACAACACTTCACATCACCAAAAGAGCACCATCCCGATGGTGAAGCATGGTGGTGGCAGTATCATGCATTAGGGTTGTTTTTCTTCAGCTGGAACTGGGGCTTTAGTCAAGGTGGAGGGAATTATGAACAGTTCCAAATACCAGTCACTTTTGGCCCAAAACATTCAAGCGTCTGCTAAAAAGCTGAAAATGAAGAGGAATTTCATCTTTTAACATGACAATGACCCCAGGTATACATCTAAATCACCAAAAGAATGGCTTCACCAGAAGAAAATTAAAGTTTTGGAATGGCCCAGTCAGAGACCAGACCTTAATCCAATACAAAATCTGTGGTGTGACCTGAAGAGGGCTGTGCACAAGAGATGCTCTCGCAATCTGTCAGATTTGGAACACTTTTGCAAGGAAGAGTGAACAAATATTTACAAGTCAAGATGTGCCATGCTGATAGATTTCTATCCAAGAAGACTGAATGCTGTAATTAAATCAAAAGGTGCTTCAACAAAGTATTAGTTTAAGGGTGTGCACACTTATGCAACCAGCTTATTGTACCTTTTTTATTTTTTTTATTTTTTCCCCAACAGATTTGTTTGTTTTTCCATTGAAATGTACAGGCTATAGGTCACATTAAAGGTAGGAAAAGTTTTGAAATGATTTATTGTAGTCTCATTGTTTTATATCACAAAAACCTGGCATTTTAACAGGGGTGTGTAAACTTTTATATCCATTGTATCTCCTACCTGAGGAGAGGCGAGGCAACATACTGTTTGCAGAATGCAAAGGATCATTGGATATCTTCCTGTCTCTACTGATGCAGCATGATTTATGTAGGTCTTCCAGAGGTGCAAGAGCAGAACCAATGATTTTCTCTGCTGCACTTACAACTTGCCCAAGAACCTTATGATCAGAAGTGTTGCAGCCTCCATACCAGACAGTGATGTCATTGGCAAGGATGCTTTCGCTGGTACTCATGTAAAACGTTGTGCTGGATCATGGCAAAGAGTGGATTGGGATATTGCTCCTATCTCCACTGTGGTGCGATCTAGGAGTTGGTATATATAATTAACAGGGGGTGTGGGGGTGCAGGAGGGCTTAACCCCTGCAAAAAAAAGCAGGTGTGCATTTTTGACGATCTTCCAGGTTTTTAACTTTCCCAGCTCACTTTTCTGTCATTCGTACATGTGAGCATCTAATAATTTAATAGTAATCCACACACACACACATATATATATATATATATATATATATATATACACACATATATATATATATATATATATATATATATATATATATATATATATTGGTCCCTATCACTTGATCGAGTTTTCAGAAACTCGAAATTCATAGTTTTCGAGACCATACAATCCTGTTTTTGAAAACTCAAAGATTTTGAATAGAGATCGTGGTATAGTGCAGATCGGGAAATTTACCGTTTCTTCACTGTAGTGCAATCTCGGAGTTGGTATATTTAATTTGCAGGGTAGATTTTGTGTTTTATTTTTAATGTTGAGTTTTTGGAATCTTAATCATATGGTCTCAACTATATGAATTTCGAGTTTCTGAAAACCTGATCATCTGACATAGATCCATATCTATATTTATATATGTCATTAGACAATGTAACATAGTTCCAAGGAAATGTTTTCCATCCTTAAAGGTACTGCACACTTTCCTTAAGGAAGAACAAAGCAAATTAGTAATTTATATGCCAATATCATTCCTGTACAACTATTTTTCAATTTTTTTGCGATATATGTAGATCTATATTGTGAAGACTGGTAGAGAAGGGGTGAAGGCTGCCAGCCTAGTCAAATAGAATGTTTTACATAATTCTGGCATTTGAAAATATAAATATAGAATACAGGATTATTTTTTAAATGAAAGAAAACACTGTAAAATGTGAACTTCAAGATTGTAGCAACATTGCCATCTGCTGTAAAGAAAACTAAGCCAAGCATTTCAAATGTTCTTTGAAATTAAATTATGTTTTGTACGTCCTTTGAAGTTAGAATTTGGAGTAGATGAGTCTGGAGTAAACATCCTGCCTATAGTTTTAAGGCTAAAGTTAATGACCAGAATGTACATGTGGAATGTCCTTTATTGCTCTAAGTGTAAAATAAGGTAAATGCAGTTTCGGTGTGGCCTGGGAACGCCAGACTAAGTGTCAACATGATGTAATGTGTATACTGGGAAAACCTGAGTGTCAGAATGATGTAATCTGGGAGGGCCCAGCAGAAATGTGTTAATGATTTTAAAAACTATTGTTCAGAGAGAGACTGTAAGCATTTTTGTCGTGATATCCAACCTCAGCACTCTGCCTGTGTCTTAAGTAAGTTATTTCAGAAGTATGTTTCTTGTAGTAAGTGTTTTTCTGTTATGTCAGAACTGTACTACTGATTTATTTTAAGTTTCTGTGTGATCTCTGAACTCTTGAATGGCACTGTGGTGTAGTAGTATTGTCTTGTGTTATAATTATTTATTATTAAATATTTAAAAAAAACTTTTACCTGTGGCTGGTTTATGTAGAGATAAGTTAATGTCTAGAGTACATTTCATATTTATAGAGTTTACTGTCTAAGCCTCTCCTATAGCTTTAGCCCTGGGGCTATACTACCAGTTGGATAATATTGCACAGTAACAATTGGACACCCTTTTAAGGGCCTTTGGGTAGCTGATAGGTATTAGCTGGTGGTGGCAGTAATTACTACCATATAGTCTGGGTAAAGGGGCACCATTGGAGAATCTGTGTCAGCCTTTCCCAGGAGTGTCTGTGAAGTTGTATAAATACTTATCTCAGTGTGTGGGTGTGAGTTAGCTACTTGGGCAGGGACACGAAGCACTGGTTGGACAGAGAGGGTACTGGAGGTTAGCTTGCCAGCTAGGCTGAGATCTGGACCCTTTAGTTGTGCCAGTGGGGAGTCTTATTGTGGACCTGGAGAGCAAGGGAGCAACCAGCCTCAGACTGACTGTGATCTCTGTGTGCACTTAAGGGAAATTGTACTTTACTGTGTGTATTTGTTATCCTTTCCTCTTATATAAGACGTCCTTTCTGGTGTTAGTGGTGAGGATTGAGGCTCCTTGATTGCTGGGCTACAGCACGGGTGTCATATGTGGTTTGCAGTGGTGGGTTCCACTTCACATTTGTGGTGGCGGTGGATAGCCACATCACATATTAATTAGTTGGCAAATACTAATTGGCTTGTAGTGGTGTGGGTAGAGTGAATCCTGTAGCTTATGTACAGTGATCCCTGAAGGTGTTTTGTACTCTAAATCAGCCACATAGTGAATACTCAGTGTTCAGATCACAATTGTTTTATTTCTTTTGTTAGCTTAGTTAGTCAGGGTGAGCAGGCAGCATGTCAGCAGAGGAGTATGGAAAGCTGACAAGGAGCCAGCTGATGGAGATGTGCCAGGCTAGGGGACTGGTGCATGGAAACCTGACTAAGGCAGACCTGATTGCAGCCTTGGTTACAGATGCATCAGAAAACAGCATCCAGGAGGATGATCAGACTGGCAGTGGAAATACCATATCCTCGGAGAATGGACAGCTCAACCTTACTACGAAGGACAATCAGACTGGCAGTGGAGTTACAGTATCCTTGGAGAATGGACAGCTCAACCTTTCTGCAGTGGACTTAAAAATCCAGCTGGAGCTAAAGAGACTTGAGTTGGAGGCCAGGCATTTTGAGATAGAGGCCGATGATAAAGATTGTCAGAGGAGGCATGAGAGGGAATTGCTGACTCTTCACCAGAGTCATGGAGGTAATGGGGAAGGGAGTAACTGGACCCCAGAAGCACAACAGGTCAGTAAATTTCTTCTGCAATTTAAAGAGGGGGATAATTTTGATAGTTTCATTCATATGTTTGAGAGGGTATGCAAACATTATAGTGTTGACCAAAGGCTCTGGGTATGGTTCCTGACCCCCTTACTCCATGGGAAAGCTGTAAATGCATTGGCTAAAATGTCTGACATTGCATGTTTTGATTATACTGTTGTAAAAAAATCACTTATTGAAATGTTTTAAGCTAACACCTGAAATGTATAGGAATACGTTTCGTGAGCATAGATGCAAGGCAGATGAAAGTGTGTGGGAATATGTTGCTGAACTGAGCACTTATTTTCATAGCTGGGTGAGTGGATGTCAGGTCACCACTTTTGAAGGGCTGGCAGACCTTTTGGTGAGGGAACAAGCCCTTAGCACTTTGCCTGAGGACATTAAGATCTGGTTAGCTGATAGACAATGTGCTACTTCAGATGAGTTGGGGAAGAAGGGAGACCTATACATGGCCAGCAGGGCAGCCCTGCACAGGAAGAGGACCCCCAGTACTGCCCATGGGTCTAAAGGAACCCATGGTGGGCAGCACAGACTGCCCTAACAGAAACTGCCAGTAGCAGGGGAAGCCACTAGTCCAGGTACATGTCCCAGAGCTAGGGTTAAATGTTTTGAATGCAACCAGTGGGGCCATGTGGCATACAGGTGTCCATGGAGGCAAGGTGGGGAACCAAAGAGGAGGGAGCCAGTAAGTGGGAAAGACAAAATGCCAATAGTAGGTTGTCTTGAGACAACAGGGGTACTAAATTACCATCCTGCTGATGTCCTGAGAGAGAAGGAGTTGGATGAGGCAGTACCATGTACTTATGCAGTTACATGCAGTGAGGCTAGGAGACAAGCATGTGGGTCTGGTAGCCTGGGAGAGACCCAGACAGACTGCATACTTGCAGCCCAGACTGCTGAGGTGGTTACTTCAGGGAGTGAGCTATGCTGCAGCAGTGAGACTGAATGTGAGCCACAGCTGTTTGTGGGTACTGATGTTCCCTTGGAGACAGGGTAACTGCAAAGGTAGAGTTGAGTAGTAGTGCCCAGGCTGACAGTGAGGCACCACTGTCAGAAGATGCCAGACTTCCTGTGGAAGGGGAGCTGGGAAGGGTTAAAAGGAGAGAATTGAGACAGGCTCAGCTCTCAGACCCTACATTGCAAGGCCTGAGGCAGGTAGCTAGGAAGGCACCTGATTCTCAAGGGAAGGGGGAATCTGTATACTGGGACAAAGGGTTACTATACAGAGAGTGGACCCCTGAGGGAGGGCTAGAAGGTGAGAGAGTACAGCAGTTGGTAGTGCCTAGAGCCTACCATCTAGCACTTCTAGCCATAGCCCATGATATTCCCTTTGCAGATCATATGGGCATAAAACGTACAAAAAGGCGTATTATGCAGAACTTCTATTGGCCTGGAATTTGCAGAGATGTAACAGGGTACTGCAGGACCTGTGAACAGTGCCAAAAGGTAGGCAAGGCAGGAGACAAGGTGAGAGCTCCTTTGATGCCTTTGCCTGTGATTGAGGAGCAATTTCAGAGGGTAGCTAGGGATATTGTGGGTCCTCTGAGTACCCCAAGTTCTACAGGGAAAAAGTATATCCTAGTGGTAGTGGATTATGCTACACGATACCCTGAGGCAGTGGCTTTGTCCTCCATTAAGCCAAAGAAGGTGGCAAATGCTTTGTTAGAGATTTTCAGCAGGGTGGGTTTCCCAAAAGAAATACTGTCTGACAGAGGTGCCGATTTCATAACAGACCTGCTGGCTTGTCTGTGGAAGTCCTGTGGGGTGAAGCACATGAAGACCACCCCCTACCATCCCCAGACTAATGTTCTTGTTGAGAGGTTAAACTCTACAATCAAGTCCATGCTACGGGCATTTGCAGATCAGTTTAAGAGGGAGTGGGACAAATATTTGCCCCATCTGTTGTTTGCTTACAGAGAGGTTCCCCAGGAATCCACAGGTTTTTCACCCTTTGAGTTGCTGTATGGTCATGGGGTGAGGGGTCCTCTAGATTTAATTCGAGATGAGTGGGAAGGTGAGTGTGAGTCTCACAAGGAGTCTGTTGTGGCATACATCCTAAACCTCAGGACAAGGCTCAGGGAACTCATGGGCTTGGCCCAGGAGAACCTGGCAGAAGCCCAAAAACAGAAAAAGGTGTGGTATGACAGGAATGCTTGAGCTAGAGAGTATGCTGTGGGGCAGCAGGTAATGGTTCTCATTCCTGTCAGACACAACAAACTGCAAGCAGCTTGGGAGGGACCCGACAAGGTGGTAAGAAAGGTAAGTGATGTTAATTACATGGTGGAAGTGCTAGGCAGATGGCAGGGGCACAAATTGTACCATGTTAACATGATGAAACCTTACCATGATAGGGAGGCTCTTGTGCTGAGTACTTGCACTGGATTGCAGGAGGAGTCTGAGGGAGATCTGGGGACTGATCTCCTCAGTGAGGCTCGGGCTGACACCTCAGTGGAAGGGGTAGCAATATCCCAGCAGCTATCTCCTACCCAGGTTCGAGAAATCTGAGCAGTGTTGCAGGAATTTGGGGACATTTTCACTGGTAAACCAGGGTGCACCCACCTGGTGCAGCACCAGGTGGATACAGGACCCAAAACACCTATTAGGCAGGCCCCTTATAGGGTGCCTGAGAGAGTTAGACAGACTCTGAGGGAAGAAGTACAGGAGATGTTGGAACTAGGGGTGATTCAAGAGTCCAACAGTCCCTGGTGCTGGTGCCAAAGAAGGATGGCAGCACCAGGTTCTGTGTGGATTACAGGAAATTAAATAGTCACACAGAGTTGGATGCTTACCCCATGCCTAGGACAGATGAGGCCCTAGAGCAGCTGGGTGGAGCTAAGTATCTTACAGCCATTGATCTTACCAAGGGTTACTGGCAGGTGCCCTTGACTCCCAGTGCCAGAGAGAAGTCAGCCTTTGTGACTCCTTTTGGCTTGTATGAGTTCACAAAGATGCCCTTTGGAATGAAGAATGCCCCAGCAACTTTCCAGAGGCTGGTGGATAATATCTTAGCAGGAGCTGGAGGGTTTGCCCTTGCTTACCTAGATGATATGGCCATCTACAGCCATTCCTGACCAGAGCACCTTCGGCATGTCAGGGAGGTGCTGGGCAGACTACAGGGGGCAGGGTTGACCGTTAAGCCGAACAAATGTCAGGTGGGTATGGCAGAGGTCTCCTACCTAGGACATAGAGTGGGGAGTGGTAAGATAAGGCCAGAACCTGCCAAAGTGGAAGCCATTCGGGCATAGCCTGCACCTGTTATCAAAATGCAGGTGAGGGCATTCTTAGGGACAGCAGGGTACTACAGAAAGTGCGTCCCTAGTTATAGTACCATAGCTGCTCCCCTCACAGACCTGACAAGGAAGAACAGGCCAGATAAGGTAGTGTGGACCACAGCATGTGAGCAGGCATTCCAGAACCTTAAAGAAGCTTTGGGAGGACCCCCTGTGTTAGCCAGTCCAGATTACAGCAAAGAATTTGTTGTGTAAGTGGATGCTTCAAACCATGGGGTGGGGGCTGTACTTAGCCAGATTTCTTCAAAGGGGGAAGAGCACCCAGTGGTTTATCTCAGTCGTAGGCTCCAACTCAGGGAGGAATGCTATGCAGCTGTAGAAAAGAAATGTCTAGCCATAGTGTGGGTACCGCAGAAACTTCAGCCTTATCTGTATGGAAGGAAATTCACTGTTATGACAGATCACAACCCTCTTACATGGTTAAACAGAGCCAGTCAGTGAAATGCCAACTTGCTAAGATGGAGCCTGGGGTTGCAAGCATATGATATGTCAGTGCAGCACTGCAGTGGGATTAGCAATCTTAATGCAGATGGGCTCTCAAGACAGGGAATGGGGTAAGGTTTACTCAGGTAGGCCTAACCCTCTCAAGCGGCATTTATCAAGGGTCACTTGAAACACTAGCTTGAGTTCTCCAGGGGAGAGAGATGTGAAGACTGGTAGAGAAGGGGTGAAGGCTGCCAGCCTTGTCAAACAGAATTTGATACATAATTCTAGCATTTGTAAATATAAATATAAAATACAGGCTTGTTTCTTAAATGAAAGAAAACACTGTAAAATGTGAACTTCAGGATTGTAGCAACATTGCCATCTGCTGTAAGAAAAACAAAGCCAAGCATTTCAAATGTTCTTTAAAATTAAAATGATGCTTTGTATGTCCTTTGAGGTTAGAATTTGGAGTCGATGAGTCTGGAGTAAGCATCCTGCCTACTGTTTTAAGGTTAAAGATAATGACCAGAATTTACATGTGGAATGTCCTTTATTGCTCTAAGTGTAAAAGAATGTAAATGCAGTTTCAGTGTGGCCTTGGAACTCCAAACTAAGTGTCAAAATTATGTAATGTGTATACTGGGAAAACCTAAGTGTCAAAATGATGTAATCTGGGAGGGCTCAGCAGAAATGTGTTAGTGATTTTAAAAACTGTTACTCAGAGAGAGACTGTAAGCATTTTTGTCTTGATATCCAACCTCAGCACTCTGCCTGTGTCTTAAGTAAGTTATTTTAGAAGTATGTTTCTTGTAGTAATAGCTAGGAAATTAGAAGAAAGTTAGACTAAGTGTTTTTCTGTTATGTCAGAACTGTACTACTGATTTATTTTAAGTTTCTGTGTGATCTCTGAACTCTTGAATAGCGATGCGGTGTAGTAGTATTGTCTTGTGTTTTAATTATTTATTATTAAATATTTAAAAAAAAACTTTTACCTGTGGCTGGCTTATGTAGAGATAAGTTAATCTCTAGAGTACATTGCATATTTATAAAGTTTACTGTCTAAGCCTCTCCTATAGCTTTAACCCTGGGCTATACTACCAATTGGATAATAATATTGCACAATAATAACTGGACACCCTTTTAAGGGACTTAGGGTAGCTGATAAGTATTAGCTGGTGGTGGCAGTAATTACTACCATATAGTCTAGGTAAAGGGGCACCGCTGGAGAATCTGTGTCAGCCTTTCCCAGGAGTGTCTGTGAAGTTGTATAAATACTTATCTCAAAGTGTGTGGGTGTGTGTCAGCTACTTGGGCAGGGACACGAAGCACTGGTTGGACAAAGATGGTACTGGAGGTTAGCTTGCCAGCTAGGATGAGATCTGGACCCTTTAGCTGTGCCAGTGGGGAGTCTTATTGGGGACCTGGAGAGCAAGGGAGCAACCAGCCCCAGACTGACTGTGATCTCTGTGTGCACTTAAGGGAAATTGTACTTTACTGTGTGTATTTGTTATCCTTTCCTCTTATATGAGATGGCCTTTCTGGTGTTAGTGGTGAGGATTGAGGCTTCTTGATTGCTGGGCCAGGGCATGGGCGTCACACACACACACACACACACACACACACACACATATATATATATATATATATATATATATATATATATATATATGGTCTATATTAGAACACAGAAGTTTCAAAACTTCGAGTGTTCTAATATCGAACCCTAGTCATCAAAAATTTAAAACATCGAACATACAGAACAACGAATTGTTCCAAAACACATACACACAACACAAGCACACCAAAGAAACAGCAATCCACACACATACACCTAAGCTCTTACTCCTAACCCTACACTAAACTATACATACACCACTAACTATCCACTTACCTTAACCCAAACCCTAACCCTAAGGTCCTTCACTATCCCACAGTCACCTCACCTGCGCCCTAACACTAACTCACCTACCCCACCCTAACCCTCACGTACACACAATCGCGCACTTTACCTAACTCGCGCTCAAACCCTAACTCACCTAACCCGCCCTAACCCTCACTTCCACACAATCGCACATTTACCTGAACCCGACCCGTAACTTTCCACCACAGCGATGAAAATACTGAAGCAGCAGAAACGGACAACCAAATTCTTTCCCTAGGAAAAAATTTGGTTTTCTGTTTCATCGATATTTTCAGCATTCGCTGAAAATGGATCGATATTAGAACACTCGAAGTTTTGAAACTTCGGTGTTCTAATATAGACCCTATATATATATATATATATATATATATATATATATATATATATATATATATATATATGTAGCTCTCTCTCTCACTATATATATATATATATATATATATATATATATATATATATATATATATATATATACACACACACACACACACACACACACACACACACACACACGCACACATATATATATGTGTGTGCATGTATGTATGTATACACACATAGACATATATATGTATGTATAAAATTAATCTGTGGGTGTGTATCTAAACACACACACTATATATGTGTGTGTGTGTGTGTGTGTGTGTGCGTGCACTGTATGTATATATGTATATGGTTTGTGTTCATATGATTGTCAGTTCACTTTATCGACAAAGAAAAAGTATGTTTCATTTAAGGGAAAACTCATTTGATTGACATTCATTACATTGCAAAGTGTGAAATGATATAGAATATGACTGATGATGATTTTTGGTGGATAGGAATTACAGTGCAAATTAGTGTTGGTCAATAGTTTTACTATGACAATCTCCCCGTTACGCTCTTACACCATGTCTGTAAGTTTAAGTATGCGAGACAATGATTCATTGTGTTAGGAGCATTCTTCTTTCTGTGATTTTGCAACTGTGAAGTTAGTATATTTATTATGGGGGTGCAGGGGGGCTTGCCCCACTGCAAAAAAAGCTTTTGGAGTTATATTTAGTGTGCATGAAATTGTCAGTGAAATGAGTGTTGATCAAATGAGTTTTAGATGAAATGAAGCATGGTTATTACTTGGGGATTAAGAGAAATGGTGATGTAGGTGTTGTAGTTAAATATATATATATATATATATATATATATATATATATATATATATAAACACACACACGCACATGTATATATATTACTGACACATCGTGAGCGTACATTGAACAAGTATTACTACAAATACAGGGAGTTGTTGAGTGACTCCCTTACAGGCCTGGGTGTGGGATAACTTGTATTGAACTTACAACTTAGGTCACACTTTTTGTGTCATTGTTTTCATTTTTGATTGTTTTTGAATAATAAAGGATTCATTAAATATACATTAGATAAATGTATATCTATACTAAACATACATAGATAGAGATATGTAACTATATAGGTGTATTGATATGTGTGCATTTGTGCTTAATATAAAATATTTCCTGTGCACAAGGCTAATATACATTTGATATAATGAAATTAAACGTTGATAGCTTCACCTTTTCTTGAAATGATTCCTGTCCATTCACCTGGAGACAGTGCATTAGTTAATACATGCCTGACAGAGCTACCTTGTAAGTAAGGTCCCCCCCTTCTCTAGAGCTGTAAGATTTCAGCGGGTAGATTACTAACATAATACAAGGGCTTCCTATGTGAAAAATGAATGTGGTCCTTTGCACTTAGATTGCAGAATTGTTACAAGTAGTTTATATTTCTCCCTTCCCTGGCCTACATTCCTCATATCATGTAGTGCTTCTACACAAACTTCACAGATGCTGAAATAGCTAAAATATCTCTTTTCCTTATAACTCTTTGCTTTAGTGGCAATGATTCTGTAGTGTAACTGACCATGTTTAACTTACTTTGCAGATGCTCTTTGAATATTTTGAGTCTTGGCTCAGTAGATTGCTGCTCTGTATGACATCTTTCAAATGTACAGATTTTCACAGAATGTCCTGATTTTTGCCTCATATTTTTGGTCTATTACTCATGAAGTTTGTGATTTTCTGGATTTTTGTGGCAAATCAGTGAGAAATGAATTCTCTAAATAATGACAGTCATTTGGGTTTCACACTTCATATCCTTAAGAAAATGCATGGTAACATAAGACCTTTTACTCTAGCAACTTTCTAAGCTTATAAGAGCAATATTTAAAATCTGTTTTGGGGCTTTGTCCCCCCTTATTTTTGGCTTTGTTCAGATTTTTTGTGCTAAAAAGTTGAGATCTACGTTGCATGGTACCATCTTCCTCAGGTGCCTTCACTGATTGTTTATGCACAGTGTGTAAGTGTGACTTTCTTTGCTGTCTTGCCACCACTATAACCAGCCACCTCACCTATATTTACATTTGTAGAAAGATAACAGCTCTCAACTTAGACAATGATTTACTGATTGTAAAGATAACACTAAATATGAGCATTTACTTTGTAGCCTGAAAACTACCCAATCAGATGAACCAATTCTTACTAGCACTGAGTTCTTCTTTAATAATAAGTGATAACGTTTCATTACAACTTGAAAATACATAATTAATAAACAAAATAATACTACCAATGTAAAATGTACATCATTTTTCCAACACTTTCCTGATAATTTAACACACACACACACACACACACACACACACACACACACACACACACACACACACACACACACACACACACACACACACAGACTCATGAGCACACATGCAGACAAAACAGTGATTTACTGTGAATTTCTTGAAGTTAGTCTTTTTCTTACTAAATAGCAGCTTGGGTACATAGGTGGCAGATTTCTATACATTCATCTAAGCTCACTAACACTCTACTAATTAACTTATTTAGATATAAATTTAAGTTTTAAATAGATGCTTCAGTGCAAGTGTTGGGTATGCACTTATTTATATAATCAGCTAAATGCTTATTGCTTGTCCTCTGTATTTTCCTGCTTGAGTCTACACAGGGTACTTTTCTTCTGTCCTTAAAATTGCTGAAAATTCGGGGGCAGCACTATAACCAACAGCTGAACTACTTACTCCTTCTACCCTACGCACTATACCCAGCAGCCGTACTTCTTACTCCTCCAACCCTATGCAGTATAGCCAACAGCTGTACTTCTTACTCTTTCTACCCTACCGCTCATTACTCATTCGTATTACCATTTGACTCATGTTGTTTCGCCTGTTAACAACTTCATCTTCTACCAATTTATTACTTTTCTTAAAGTTGTCTGGGAACACATGGCAGCTGCATAATCAACAACTGTACTTGTTACTTCATATGCCATAGCACTACTTCTACTATTCTGTTACTTCCTAGTTTCCATTTGCAGCATTCTACAGTTTGAGTGTATAGAGGGCTAAGGCAAGCTGTATGGTATACCTTCTTCCAGTCCACCTTTACAGCTCTTGTAGCTGTATGAGTGCACAGGTGGTACCTGTGTAATCAGTAGCTGTCTGTATTTCTCAGCAGACCCAAGGCCTTCTTCTGTTGTTTTGTTTCTCATTACTCATTTGTAGGATATCGCTGCTCACTCCTACAGGTGGCAACTGTGAACTCAACAGCTTTACTTCTCCAAAAAACATAATATTACAATTTTTAAAGTTGTATGAGAATACTGATCACAGCTGCACAAATGACAGCTTCATTTACTGCTGCAAGGAGCAGTCTGATAGCTACCAAAAATGAAAGACAAAATAAAACAAAAAAGATGAGAACATTTCATCACATAGAATTCCCTGCTGTACTGATTACTACTTATTGTAATTCTCCAACTTACAACTTGTGTATTAGAGTTAACAATAAATACAAACACTGTGCCTTTACTTTCTGAACTTGTTTATGATAGTGCCCATGTTTAAAATGTTATTCCTTTACAAGTTGTTACACCTTATTCCCCATTTGAGTTTTCTGGTGACCTTAGATTCAAAGGATACATATCATCACATTCTTATAGCTCTGGATTTCAGATGGTTCTTAAGGATGTTCTTCATCTCACATTGCTGCAGTCCTTACATATGGGTAGTCCGCTGTCCTCGGTCGGCCCGAATACCAAAGTATTAGGCTGACGTCGGTCATGGGCACCTAGATCTGACATCAGAGCGTCAGGGTATAAAAGCGCATGACCGACGTCATATCCTCAGTCTTTTTTGCCGCATGGTCCGATGCAGAAGCAGCATTGCAAGTGCCGGTCGGCGTTCTGAAATTTTCGTATTCTGAGTTTCAGACCGAAACCAAGTTGGGCTAAGTACCCCGTTGGGGAATATTTTTGTTTTTTCTTGCCTCAGTTAATTCCGGATGTCAGAAAAAGTGAATAATTGTATTTCTTGTGGGAAACAGATACCGCATAGGGATTATCACTCTCTTTGCATTCCTTGTTTGGGACGGACCACGGCGTAGTCGGTGTCGTTTTGTGCTAGGTTTAATAAGCGCACTATAAAAAGAAGGTTAGATTGTGCTAGGTTAGTCTTTGGTAAGCGGTGTAATTATAATATGTCGTCGGATCCTCCGGCGCCCGCTTCCAAGAAGCGCAAAGACAAATCCTTGAAACCTAGACAGGTTGATTCGTCCGTTTCGGACGCCGGTCCTGCAGAAACTACAGTGGAGCAGGTGGATCCGGCTGAAGGTTCTGTTGAGTTTCAGGGGGAAACTTTGATTTTGCAGGATGTGGCCTCACAGGAGTCAGGTCAAGCTGAAGGGGCCTCTCAAGTTACTGTTCTCCCTTCTATGCCTAAGGTGGTTAGGCCTTCTGCTACTATTTCTAAGGCTTCTTCTAAAGGCAGGTCTGTTTTGCCTTCCTCTGGTGTCCCTCCAGGTACTTCAGGGTCTGTGCCTAAAAAGCACATGCTTAAAATGGCAGAAGATTTGATTACTTTAATCAGAGGTTCTATGCCCCCTCCTGATAAGAGGCCCAGGGTGGAGCCAGAGTTGGAAAGTTTGGATCAGGCCTCAGATGACTCAGACTCTTCTGCTGAAGATATTCAAGATTTTCCCCCTTATTCGGATTCTGATGCAGAGGATTCCACTCCTTCTGCTTCTCCTCCAGAAGATTTTTCATTTTCAGAAACTCTGCATTCCATGAGGGAGCATTTTAAGTGGGAAGGACAGGATTTCTCTGATTCACGGAAGAGGCTTAGGGATTTCTTGTTTTTACCACAGCATAGACCCTTGGCTATACCTCCTGTTTTGGATGTTGTTCAAGATGTTTTCTCGGAGGCTTCCCTTAATCCAGATTCTTTGCCTCCTGCGCCAGTTAAACCGGACAGGTATTACAGGGTGCCTGAGGCTCATAAATATCTGTATAAGAGTCCTAGGGCGGACCCAGAAACTATTAGTCAGGGGCCTAAGGGTGTTAGAGCTTCTGTTGTAAAGAATCCGGTTCCTCTAGATAAGGAAGCTAGAGCTTTGGATAGATGGGGTAAGAAGGTGTATACCTCTTCTACTTTATCAATGAGGGCTTTAAATTGCCAGTTTCATATGTTGAAATATCAGAATTTCCTCCTTTCTCAGCTAAAATCTAAAGTGGATGCTTTGGCAGAGGGCATAGAATGTAAAGAATTGCAGGATTTAGTACATGTCTCTGAACAGGTGGGTAAGCATTCTTTGCAGTGTGGTTTTGATGCTGTACAGGCCTCTTCTAGGGTGGCTGCCACTGGTTCAGTTCTTCGTAGGCACGCCTGGCTTAAGGATCAGAATTTGTCCGAGCATGTTAAATCTAGAATTCTGGATGCCCCTTTACAGTCTGAAGTTTTGTTTGGTCCCCCTGTGGAGTTGGTTTTGAAGAAAATGGAAGACAAGGCTAAGTCCATGCAGACTGTTAAAGATTTTTTGCAGGTGCAACCTCCTAAGTTTAGTAGAAATTGGCATACTAAGGGGTGGACCTACCCTTCTTCTGATTCTCAGTCTAGGGGTAGATCTAGACGTGGCAGGGGCAGAGCTCAAAGTACATTCAGGCCTAGAACTTGGGAGTTCACCTGCACAATCTGCAGGTGAGGGTAGGGGCCAGTCCTTTCATAAACAGGCCCAATGACCTGCATTTTCAGCTGCCAGATTCTTCTTCTCTGGCAGCTCCTTTGGGAGGAAAGTTAGCACTCTTCAAGCAAAACTGGCTTTTAGTCACCCAGGACAAATGGGTATTGGACATTATAAACCGAGGCTACAAGTTCTATTTCCATACATTGCCTCCTTTCAAAGGCATGCCAGACGTTCCTCCTCGGCAAAGGATAGAGGCTCACAAGCAGATTTCTTTACTTCTTCAAATAGGAGCTATACAGCCAGTTCCTCTGTCAGAAGTGGGACTAGGATTTTATTCTCGCCTGTTTCTAGTGCCAAAGAAAGGGAACACGTGGAGACCAATTTTGGATTTATCTATCCTCAACACTTATCTGGACATTCCAAAGTTCAAAATGCTGACATTACAACAGCTTTTACCTCTGTTGGGAAAAGATCACTGGATGGTAACTCTGGATCTCAAAGAGGCTTATCTTCATGTTCCTATCAGGCCCAGTTGCAGGAGGTACCTGCGTTTTCGGGCTGGAAATTTACATTGTCAGTTCTCTGCATTGCCCTTTGGCTTATCTACTGCGCCCAGAGTGTTCACAAAGGTTCTGGCTCCAGTGATAGCCTTTTTCAGGTTAAGAGGAATACAGATTTATCCTTATTTGGACGATTGCCTGATCATTGCACAACACAAAGACGAACTTCTACAGCATCTACAGTATGTGATGGTAGTGTTAAGATGCCTAGGGTATTCTGTGAACGAAACAAAGTCCAGTCTAGTACCCTTTCATGACATGTGCTTTCTGGGTGTGAGACTGAATACAGCTTCCCAGATGGCCTTTTTGACCCCAGACAAACAAAGCAGCCTTTCTCTTTCTTTCCATCAAATGTCTCTACAGTCCAGGCTGACTGCAAGGACAGTCCTTCAAGCCTTGGGGTTCATGGCATCTTGTATTCTGGTGCTTCCCAATGCCAATCTGCATATGAGGAAGCTTCAATGGTATCTCAAAAATGTATGGACACAGCACTGCCAAGATCTAGGCACTGTCATTCGGATAATACCTTGCATTCAGAAAGAATTTTTGTGGTGGGCTCAGGAATGTCACCTAAACAAGGGACTCTCTGTGACCTGACCAGAGGCGAGTCAGATTTTAACGACAGATGCCTCGGACAAGGCTTGGGGAGCACACCTCAATGGAAAATGGGTGCAAGACACGTGGCCTGTCAGACTTCAACATTTGCATATCAACTTGAAGGAGATGTTAGCAGTCCAATTTGCATTGATGGCTTTCAAGGATTTACTTCACCCAGGACAGGTGTTGATTCAAACAGACAACACTACTGTCATGTGGTACATCAACAAGCAAGGGGGAACCCATTCATACCCTCTTTGCAGGCAAGCGATGATTTTGTGGGAGACTGCTCTCAGTTTACACCTCAATCTTCAGGCAAGGTTTCTGCCAGGAGCACAGAACTCCTTAGCGGATGTGTTGAGCAGACAAATTGTGGATCCTCACGAGTAGAAACTGGATCCTCATGTGTTTCAAAAGTTGACAGTGTTATGGCGGACTCCAGTCATAGATCTGTTCGCTTCTCCACTAAATTACCAGTTGCCAATGTTTTGCAGAAAAATGTTTCATCCCACAGCTTGGAAGGTGGATGCTCTATCATTCAGTTGGAGCAATCTTCATGTCTATGCCTTTCCACCTCTGCCTCTCATTCCCAAGGTACTCCTGAAGGCCAGAATAGACAAGCCATCCATGATTCTGATAGCACCGGATTGGCCTCGACAGCACTGGTATCCACTACTGAGGAGTTTGGTACGGGAGCCTCCATGGCCTCTGCCTTTGATTCTGCATCTTTTGTCTCAGGAGGGAAATCACTTCCTCAATGTCAAGATTCAGTCTCTGCATCTCACAGCCTGGCATATTCTGTTTTAGACCCTGGAGGGTCTCAGCTTCCACAACAAGTTTTGAATGTTATTTTGGAGGCCAGAAGGCCTAGTACAAGGAAAGTTTACGCTGATAAATGGAGGAGATTTTTTCTTTGGAGCAAAGCGAAGGACTTTGATGTTTCCAAGCCTGATTTAAGTGTTTCTCTTCAATATCTGAGTTATTGGACAAGGGTTTGTCTTTCTCCTTGATAAAGGTTCATGCTGCAGCCATTTCTGCTCACTATGACTGTGACCCTCCTTTATTTTCACATCCTTTGTTTAAGCAATTTCTTAGAGGGGCGAAGAACATAAGACCCCACGTGAGCTCCTACTCCTGCTTGGGATCTCAATTTTGTGTTGGAAAAGCTTACTCTACAACCTTTTGAGCCTGCAGCTACTGCCGAGTTAAAGTATTTATCATGGAAGACTGCTTTTTTGTTGGCCATTACCTCTGCAAGAAGGGTTTCTGAATTACAGGCCCTTATGGCAGTGGAACCTTTCCTGATTTTTCATAAGGATAGGGTATCTTTGCGTACTAATCCTTCCTTTATGCCTAAAGTGGTTTCTAGTGTGGCCTTGAACCAAACTATTCATTTGCCTACTTTTTATGCAAACCCCCAAAATAAAGGGGAGAAAATTTTGCATACTTTGGATATTCACAGGCAGTTACGTTATTATTTGAGCAGAACCAAGGGGTTCAGGCAGTCTCAGCAGTTGTTTGTTTCTTTTGCTTAGGGTTCTCAGGGAAAACCTGTTTCTAAACAAACTATTTCTAAATGGATTGGGTTTTGTATTTCTTTCTGTTATTCCCATCATGGTAAGGAGATTCCGGCTGGAATCAGACCTCATTCCACTAGAGCTACTGCCACTTCTACTGCCTTTCTAAGGGGTAGCTACAAAGATATTTTGGAAGCAGCCACTTGGAGTTCAGTACATACTTTTTCCAAGCATTACCACCTTCCTCTTTATTCTAAGTCTAGGGCTGGATTTGCCACTGCAATATTACAGGGCATTTTAGCAGCCCCTAATGCTTTATGATTTTGCCATCCTCCCTCTACCTCTGCTTTGGGATTCTACCCATATGCAAGGACTGCAGCAATGTGAGATGAAGAACATAGTACAGTTTTGTACCTACCATAAATGTAGATGTTCGAAGATCCACATTGCTGCAGTCCAATTTACCCTCCCTCCTTCCCCTCTGTAGTTTGACATGGTTATATGGTTTGGGTGATGGTTGTTGTTGGGCATGTTTTTGGGAGGTATCCTGTTTTTGGGCTGTGGCCTTTCTTTTTAGGGCCTTCTGACATCTGGGGCAAGAAAAGACTGAGGATATGACGTCGGTCATGCGCTTTTATACCCTGACGCTCTGATGTCAGATCTAGGCGCCCATGACCGACGTCAGCCTAATACTTTGGTATTCGGGCCGACTGAGGACAGCGGACTACCCATATGTAAGGACTGCAGCAATGTGGATCTTCGAACATCTACATTTATGGTAGGTACAAAACTGTACTTTTTCTCTGTGTGTGTCTGCATTACACTTTTCTCTGTCAACTGCTCCAAGAATATTTCTGGTGGGAGGGTGGCTTAATGGCTAAGGTGTTTGCCTTATAAACACAAGGTGCAGGGTTTGAGTCTCACAAGAGATAATTGGCTAGGCTTAAAATGGCTCACAAGGGCAGTTAGCTTAGTACTAAACTATGAACTATGAACTATGAACAAGTATCTGGCTCCTGCCATGGCCTACTCCAGACTGCAACATATTCACATTTTTCTTATTTAGACAGCAGGTTTATCTTTGCAGAATCCTTTTCTAAGTATCAGGAACCTTTGACATGGGTAAGGGATTTCCTATACAGACTGGGGTTCAAAAGTCTTGTTTAACTCCTTCTCACAGGATTGTTTTCCTTGGATACCTTCTAAATGCCTCAGAAAGTAGACCTGTATCTAGGGTCATAGGTTCATAGGTAAGTACAAGGCTAACTGCCCTTGCAGGCTTTTTTAAGCCTGGCCAAATTTCCCATTTGGTGCTTGGAATTACTTATTTCATTTAATGTTTTGATTAACCTAACCCATTCTTGGACTATATTTATATTATTTCTGGTGATAGTAACTAGGATCATACCATAGATATTTAGGAAGTCCACAGTCATGGGTTAAATCATTTAGGAGCTGCCTCTGTCCACTAGTAATATGGAGGGGGGAGCCCTGGGGCATATTTCCTGTTATCATTCATAGACCCAAGTTGCACTTGAAATTGGACGGGAATGAGCTTTATTTTACATGGATGGGGAGTTTTTCCCAGATCAATGGTATCCTCTGGGAGATAGACCTGTTTCTCCACACCACCCTGTTGATGTTTCAGAGCAAGTTTAGATCCCTGGAATAAGTATTTATGATGCTCTTTGACTTTCTGATGTGTAGTAAACCCATCAGTGTTGGATCAGAGGATGCCATGCATGCCAGACACAGATCACCTCTTTGCAATCTGTAAGAGACCAAATATAGCTACAGGGCTTTGAGGTGGTCCATGTAGGGGGAATTGTTTGAACCTAGTATCCTTTTTTTGTACAGTATCTTTGTGGGCGTTCCAGCTACTACAAGTGTCTGGGGAGATGCATGCATGCCAAAGGGGGAGTTATATCCAATAATTGGTCTTATGAGGGTTGATTAAAGGGGAACAATGACATCCATGGATGTGGAAGCAATCCCTTTGCTAATGAGCTAGGCGATATAGAAGGATCTCCTCACCACTATGGACACATGTTGGTTGAAAATTTTGTCACTGTCTGTATAAGTTCCCAGATCACAAACAACTGGGTCAACATTTAGGGGAGTATTATCAATGTGGTACTTCCTTGGGGCAGGCAACTTCCCAAAAAATATGATAATGCATTTTTTTGGCATTTAGCTTTAGACCATGACTCTAGCACCAGTTATTTGTATGGATAAGCATTCCTGTAGGATGGCTCAGTTTTTTGGAGGTTTGATAACTGCATTTAACTTAAAGTCCTCTGCAATTTTATAGGTTCATAGGTAAGTACTAGGCTGCCCTTATGGGCCATTTTAAACCTAGACAGTTTCCCTGTTTATGCTCAAAATAACCTATCCCATTTGGTTATAGTCTGGGCTTGTCCATTCCATTGTCATTAATTATATAGTACCTCTAATGAGAATAATTTGGATCAGGCCGTAGATAATTTGAGGGGACCCATGCATGGGATAAAGCATTTAGGAGCTGCCTCTCTCCATTAGTAATACAAGGGGCAAACCTGAGGTAAATTGCTGTTTCCTATCCCTAGATTCAAGTTGCACTTGAATATGGACTGGGATGAACTTTGTTTTATGTGGATGGAGAATCTGTTCCTTAGTAGTGGTATCCACTGAGAGATATACCTGTCCCTCCAATTCATTCTGTTGATGTTGCAGAAGAGATTTAGATCTCTAGACTGAGTATTTCCTGATCACAATCTGTTTTCATCACAGTCTCACTCTACAGGCATCTTACATACTGTCAAAGCAAAATTGTGCAGCAGACAAGCCGAGCAGAACCAGAACAAACCCTCACAAGTGAAAATTGAATTGGGGGGTCTTTCATCAGTTGAGCCAGCTGTGGGGAACACTTCAAACATATATTTTTGCCTCCATTCTACAATAGTCATTTGGCAAAATTCAGCTCCAGAACTCCATGCAAGAAGGCCTGGAAGACATGCTTCTCCCTTTCTTTGGAAAGAAATGCTTCTGTATGTTTTTCCACCCTTTCCACTAAATCCAGGGTGATTCTGAAGTTTCAGAAGAGCTCTTCAGAGATCATTGAGGTGACTCCCTTTTGGTCCATGCAGCAGTAGTTCTCCCTTCTTTTAGAAATGGCTAGGGGCAATTAACACGAGCTGACTCACTGACAAGACCTATTCACACAAGTCAAGGGTTATTTGATTTATCCTTACCTCAAACAACTGCAGCTGATTGACTGGACGACAGAATCTTAAAACCTTTTAGGCACCTATTTTCTGAAGAAATACAGAAGGTATTAAAGGAGTCAATAAAACCTGTTACTAGAAAATTGTATGGAAAAGGTTTTCTAGTTGGTGCCAAAAAAGGAACCAACACCCATTTGGGGTAGTGTTTCTCTGGTTCAACATTATTTATTTGAGTTATTGCCCTCTGGCCTGTCTTTTTCCTCCATCGAGGTTCATTTGCTGACCATTTCAACATGTCTGCACCTGGATCCCCCTCATTCAATGTAATCTTGTGTGAAATTTTTTTGAAAGGGGTGTTGAATATGAAGCCACCTAGAAAACAGGTGGCTTCTCTATAGGATCTTAATTTTGTGTTAACGAAACTAAGTATTGTTCCATTTGAACCAGCTCATCAGCATCAGGCTGACTTGAGGGTCTTAACATGGAAAACACAGTTATTCCTTACTCAAGAAGAGTATCTGACTTGTAAGCTCTTATGGAGGGCCACCCATTTCTCATTTTCCACAAAGATAGGATTTCCTTAAGAACTAATCATTTATGTCTAATGCAGTATCCAAGTTTACTTTGAGCCAAGCTATGCATCTGCCTGTCTTCTTTTATATAACCTAAAATGAGGGAGAAAGGATACTTCATACCTTATATGTCCATAGACAACTCAGGTGTTATCTTGGCAGAACAGAATCTTTCAGGAATTCTGATCAGTTGCTCATTTCTTGTGAAGGTAAGAAAAAAAAGGACAACCTGTGTCAAAATAGACTTTCTTCAAGTGGTAGTCTCATGCAATTTCTCTTTGTTATACCCCCAACGACAAGACAATTCCAGGAAGGTTCAAGGTTTATTCTGCCAGGGCCTTGGCTTATTTGTAGCTTTTTCTGAAAGGACTGGATTCTAGAAGTGCTCCAGAAGCAGCAACTTGGTTCTCTGTGCATACCTTTATAAAGCTGTCAGCGGGCTTAGAGGATTAAGGAGCTATTAACAAGCTGTTTCCTGTGGTCCAGTGGTGCAAGATTTGATTCTGTCAGCCTCTACTGCCTAACAGTGTGACTCTGAGCAAGTCACTTAACCAGACATTGCTTCTGGGCTGAGTCTGAAAATAGTCTACGAAGATCAGTGCTCTACCCCAGAAAACAAATACAAATAAATAAAATAAAACAAATAAAGCACTATAAACTGGATTCTTTCTCCAGGTCTAGGACAGGTTTTGCTAGGATAATTTTCCATGGGCTCATGGATCCTCATCTTTCCTCCTCCCAGTCATTCTAAGCTATAGGAATCTACCCATATAGCTAAGGCCACAGCAGCAGTGATTCTAAAGATTAACAAAGTACAGTTGTATAAATAGATGTTCGAAAGATCACTGCTACAGTAGCCACTCCCTCCCCACCCCCTTATTTGTGTATGTTTTTGTTGCCAAGGTGAGGCCTTTTATTATTTTCCTAGCATTGTCCTTCTCAGGGTTTTAACCTCTCTCTCTCTCTGTTGACATGAAAGCTCTGAAGGGCTTTGCCACACAAACCTGTATTTTCAGTCAGTTCAGCTTGAACTGATCAATGGTTTGGGTGTGTGGGAGGTGCCCTGAACCTTTGGAAGCTGGTCTGCTGTTATATCCTTGGAAAGATATAACCCATGTAGCTAAGGCCACTGCAGCAGTGATCATTAGAACATCTACTGTTATGGTAAGTTTATTTACATTACAGTATTTTCCTTACCTAGATGATTGCAAAGGATCATTGGATATCTTCCTGTCTCTACTGATGCAGCATGATTTATGTAGGTCTTCCAGAGGTGCAAGAGCAGAACCAATGATTTTCTCTGCTGCACTTACAACTTGCCCAAGAACCTTATGATCAGAAGTGTTGCAGCCTCCATACCAGACAGTGATGTCATTGGCAAGGATGCTTTCGCTGGTACTCGTGTAAAAAGTTGTGCTGGATCATGGCAAAGAGTGGATTGGGATATTGCTCCTATCTCCACTGTGGTGCAATCTAGGAGTTGGTATATATAATTAACAGGGGGTGTGGGGGTGCAGGAGGACTTAACCCCTGCAAAAAAAAGCAGGTGTGCATTTTTGACGATCTTCCAGGTTTTTAACTTTCCCAGCTCACTTTTCTGTCATTCGTACATGTGAGCATCTAATAATTTAATAGTAATCCACACACACACACACACACACATATATATATATATATATATATATATAGATATACACACATATATATATATATATATATATATATATATATATTGGTCCCTATCACTTGATCGAGTTTTCAGAAACTCGAAATTCATAGTTTTCGAGACCATACAATCCTGTTTTTGAAAACTCAAAGATTTTGAATAGAGATCGTGGTATAGTGCAGATCGGGAAATTTACCGTTTCTTCACTGTAGTGCAATCTCGGAGTTGGTATATTTAATTTGCAGGGTAGATTTTGTGTTTTATTTTTAATGTTGAGTTTTTGGAATCTTAATCATATGGTCTCAACTATATGAATTTCGAGTTTCTGAAAACCTGATCATCTGACATAGATCCATATCTATATTTATATATGTCATTAGACAATGTAACATAGTTCCAAGGAAATGTTTTCTATCCTTAAAGGTACTGCACACTTTCCTTAAGGAAGAACAAAGCAAATTAGTAATTTATATGCCAATATCATTCCTGTACAACTATTTTTCAATTTTTTTGCGATATATGTAGATCTATATTGTGAAGACTGGTAGAGAAGGGGTGAAGGCTGCCAGCCTAGTCAAATAGAATGTTTTACATAATTCTGGCATTTGAAAATATAAATATAGAATACAGGATTATTTTTTAAATGAAAGAAAACACTGTAAAATGTGAACTTCAAGATTGTAGCAACATTGCCATCTGCTGTAAAGAAAACTAAGCCAAGCATTTCAAATGTTCTTTGAAATTAAATTATGTTTTGTACGTCCTTTGAAGTTAGAATTTGGAGTAGATGAGTCTGGAGTAAACATCCTGCCTATAGTTTTAAGGCTAAAGTTAATGACCAGAATGTACACGTGGAATGTCCTTTATTGCTCTAAGTGTAAAATAAGGTAAATGCAGTTTCGGTGTGGCCTGGGAACGCCAGACTAAGTGTCAACATGATGTAATGTGTATACTGGGAAAACCTGAGTGTCAGAATGATGTAATCTGGGAGTGCCCAGCAGAAATGTGTTAATGATTTTAAAAACTATTGTTCAGAGAGAGACTGTAAGCATTTTTGTCGTGATATCCAACCTCAGCACTCTGCCTGTGTCTTAAGTAAGTTATTTCAGAAGTATGTTTCTTGTAGTAAGTGTTTTTCTGTTATGTCAGAACTGTACTACTGATTTATTTTAAGTTTCTGTGTGATCTCTGAACTCTTGAATAGCACTGTGGTGTAGTAGTATTGTCTTGTGTTATAATTATTTATTATTAAATATTTAAAAAAAACTTTTACCTGTGGCTGGTTTATGTAGAGATAAGTTAATGTCTAGAGTACATTTCATATTTATAGAGTTTACTGTCTAAGCCTCTCCTATAGCTTTAGCCCTGGGGCTATACTACCAGTTGGATAATATTGCACAGTAACAATTGGACACCCTTTTAAGGGCCTTTGGGTAGCTGATATGTATTAGCTGGTGGTGGCAGTAATTACTACCATATAGTCTGGGTAAAGGGGCACCATTGGAGAATCTGTGTCAGCCTTTCCCAGGAGTGTCTGTGAAGTTGTATAAATACTTATCTCAGTGTGTGGGTGTGAGTTAGCTACTTGGGCAGGGACATGAAGCACTGGTTGGACAGAGAGGGTACTGGAGGTTAGCTTGCCAGCTAGGCTGAGATCTGGACCCTTTAGCTGTGCCAGTGGGGAGTCTTATTGTGGACCTGGAGAGCAAGGGAGCAACCAGCCTCAGACTGACTGTGATCTCTGTGTGCACTTAAGGGAAATTGTACTTTACTGTGTGTATTTGTTATCCTTTCCTCTTATATAAGACGTCCTTTCTGGAGTTAGTGGTGAGGATTGAGGCTCCTTGATTGCTGGGCTACAGCACGGGTGTCATATGTGGTTTGCAGTGGTGGGTTCCACTTCACATTTGTGGTGGCGGTGGATAGCCACATCACATATTAATTAGTTGGCAAATACTAATTGGCTTGTAGTGGTGTGGGTAGAGTGAATCCTGTAGCTTATGTACAGTGATCCCTGAAGGTGTTTTGTACTCTAAATCAGCCACATAGTGAATACTCAGAGTTCAGATCACAATTGTTTTATTTCTTTTGTTAGCTTAGTTAGTCAGGGTGAGCAGGCAGCATGTCAGCAGAGGAGTATGGAAAGCTGACAAGGAGCCAGCTGATGGAGATGTGCCAGGCTAGGGGACTGGTGCATGGAAACCTGACTAAGGCAGACCTGATTGCAGCCTTGGTTACAGATGCATCAGAAAACAGCATCCAGGAGGATGATCAGACTGGCAGTGGAAATACCATATCCTCGGAGAATGGACAGCTCAACCTTACTACGAAGGACAATCAGACTGGCAGTGGAGTTACAGTATCCTTGGAGAATGGACAGCTCAACCTTTCTGCAGTGGACTTAAAAATCCAGCTGGAGCTAAAGAGACTTGAGTTGGAGGCCAGGCATTTTGAGATAGAGGCCGATGATAAAGATTGTCAGAGGAGGCATGAGAGGGAATTGCTGACTCTTCACCAGAGTCATGGAGGTAATGGGGAAGGGAGTAACTGGACCCCAGAAGCACAACAGGTCAGTAAATTTCTTCTGCAATTTAAAGAGGGGGATAATTTTGATAGTTTCATTCATATGTTTGAGAGGGTATGCAAACATTATAGTGTTGACCAAAGGCTCTGGGTATGGTTCCTGACCCCCTTACTCCATGGGAAAGCTGTAAATGCATTGGCTAAAATGTCTGACATTGCATGTTTTGACTATACTGTTGTAAAAAAATCACTTATTGAAATGTTTTAAGCTAACACCTGAAATGTATAGGAATACGTTTCGTGAGCATAGATGCAAGGCAGATGAAAGTGTGTGGGAATATGTTGCTGAACTGAGCACTTATTTTCATAGCTGGGTGAGTGGAAAGCTCTGAAGGGCTTTGCCACACAAACCTGTATTTTCAGTCAGTTCAGCTTGAACTGATCAATGGTTTGGGTGTGTGGGAGGTGCCCTGAACCTCTGGAAGCTGGTCTGCTGTTATATCCTTGGAAAGATATAACCCATGTAGCTAAGGCCACTGCAGCAGTGATCATTAGAACATCTACTGTTATGGTAAGTTTATTTACACTACAGTATTTTCCTTACCTAGATGATTGGCTTATAGCTACAACAACCAAAGAATCCTTACCAGTGGTCAGAGATTACTGTTTGCAGCACTACCTATCATTAGGCATTTCAGTAAACTTTCAAAAATCACAACTTTAACCTTCCCAGCAAATATATTTTATTAGATGCCATCTGGACACAATCTTATGTCAGGTTTGTCTCACCTCAGAGAGACGATATTCATTCAACTTTCTTTTTTTTTCAACTTGGAAGAGAACTTTATTCAACTTAAACAGTTTGACTTATATCTTCTGCATAAGAAATATACATTTGCTATGTAACAGCATTTCATATACTTTCATGTTAGTTATACAGACTAAACAAACCATTTGTAGACTGTTTCAATTACTACTTAAGTTTTTACATTTAAGTGTAAAGGATGACCTTTTACCTATCTTAATGCCATACAGATATAACTTAGCAGTAAAAACAGTTGCTTAAAAATACCACAGTAGCTTCAGATCATTTTCAATGAGTTGTTTTGACAGACCACACAAACTTAACCTCTGGGGGGTGGACCATCAGTTAATCTTCCAGACATCTATCCCACATTAGTTTCCATAAGTCTAACCTCATTCATCATTGATACAACTCCGCTAGTTGTTGGAATCTCTTTACTTTTCCATTTTTCCATAGCTTAGTTATGATTTTTTTTTTTTTTGCTACTGTCATTAAAAGTGAGAGAAGCACCCCCATTAGCATAGTTGTCCATCTTCTGACCTAACTCAGTAAATACATCTCTTTATCAAAATGTGCCTTATTTCCCCATCTTTGAAACTAATTTGCTTAGATTCCACTTGAAGGTCTTCAGGGCACTGCAGTCTCAAAACATGTGTTCCCAGGTACCTGATTGTGAGTATGTGTATCTCCAACAGCTCCCTGATATCTGAGGAAACATCATTTGTAATCTGTTTGGAGTAGAAAAATATCGATGAAGGCATTTCCATGCAAATATTCTAAAATGCTTGTACTTAGTTGCATATCTGGGAGCTAATACTGTGTCTGCCTCCAGTTCTTGTGGGGCAAATCTCCCAGAATCCTATTAGCCCACCATGAGTACGTGGTTAAATTAATTTAATTATTTATTTCCTGAAGTGCCTTATATAATTTCCTCAGTAATTTAGTTTTCATTGCAGCTGGTGACCTGGCCTCAGTTATGAAACTTGCCAATGCTGGAACATATTCTCATTGCAAGACCTATCTCTTGTATCCCCTATATTCAGAAATTAACCAATAGAAGGTAAGGTAATCTCGAACACCATGGTTAGATTTCACTCCTATGGTTTGCCAGTTTTTGGGTTCACCCACAGACACTTACTGTTCCCAAAATCTAAGCTTAGTTTACTTATTCTTCACAGCTGCAGAGGCTAATGTGTGCATGATTTCCCCATTAGTTCAGGGAACCCCTCCATCTACAAGACTGATTCAGTTTGAACTCTTTGTCATTATCAGAACCTTCCCACACTGCTAGTCTTAAGAATTCTGGGACTCATGGTAGCAGCAATAACCATTGTTCATTATGCCATATTCCATGTGAGGATTTTAAAATAGATGTTATCCGCACAGTGATTGCAGTCATTACACCCCCCCCTTCAACCAGCATTTGCATTATTCAGACATAAGGAGATCACCTAAATTGGTGGGTAACATCTCCATTTCTCCAGACAGGAAAAACATTTGATCTGATTTCTGCAAAAGCAATAGTAACCATGGATAAATTCTCTGTGGGGTGGGGATGGGGTAATTTTGAGTAGAGTTTGAAATGAGTCAGAGAGCAACCTTCACATCACCATTGTGGAGATGAGAGTGGTCTTTTTAGTGTTACAGGAATTGCTTTCAGGAGTGATACCCATAAAAGCAGACAGTGTCAGTTTTCTGGTACATTAAAAAAAAAGGAAGAACCAAATCTTATCACTTTTGCAGAAAGGCCATGAAAGTATGGTAACGGGCCTTGGATTCAGATCACCTTCTAATGGCAGTACACATTCCAGGGAAGTCTATCTGGTTTATGGACAGGTTCCTCAGGTCTATCATATTGCCTCACAAGTGGTCTCTCAATCCTTCCCTGGCTTAGGAAATACTCAGTCGCTGGTGACAGTCTTGGTATGACTAGTTTGCTACTCCATCCAACTCCAAGTGCAGAAGCTACTTTTCCTTAGTCAGAAGAGCAGTCACACAGAGGAGCCCTACTTTGCCAGTGGCTCACAGGTTTCCTTCATGCCATCTCACCCCTCCCTTGATAATAAGATTCCTGTAGAAGGCATTGACTTGTAAATCATAGATCATTCTTATTGATGCATACTGGTCAAGACAGATTTGGTTCTCTCTGTTCAGACCTCATTTGAAGAACTCCCCCCCCCGGCTACTAGAGCCACAACCAGCTCTTCTTTCACACCACTGTGGTCACCCTCATCTCATCATCACTAGATAAACTAAAACTAACCACATGGTTTCTCCAGTTCCCTTAATGGCCAGACATTCTAGTCTTAACAGTGAGGTAGTCCACGTTTTGTCTGCTTATCAAAAGCAATCTTCTCAAAAAAGATGCAAGAGTAAATTGAAGCTTTTATCCAGATGGCCCAGCAGTAAAGACCCTGACCCATTCTCAGCTGCTATTACAGATATATTAATTACAGTTTTTATTATCTCTGTTGGACGCAAGCTCCAGCTACTCCACTATTAGAGTGCATTTTGGTTGTCATCTCAAACTACCACCCTGGGTAGCAAAACAATACTTTGGCCTCTCATAAATTGTGCAAAGCCTTTCTCAAAGAAGTGTTCCTTCTTCACCCCCTCCCCACCCCCATTACAGATCATAATATGTCTGGGATTTAAATTTAGTCCTGGAACCTCTAAAAAAACCCATTTGAATTAGCTTCATCTATAGACTTTAAGTATTTATCTTGGAAAACAATAAGTATTATATCATCTCGATGAATTTCAGTATCCCATGCCTTATCTGTAGCTGCACCGTGTCTAGTCTTTCATAAGGACAGAGTCACTTGAAGAAATAATCTGTCTTTTATTTCAAAGGTGGTTACTGAAAATAACATCAGACAGTCTGCTAATCTTCTAGTATTGTTCCCAAATTATTCCATCAAAAAGAAGCACCTACTACATATTTTAGATGTCCACAGACAACTTAGATTCTACCTACACAGACATTCAGGAAGGACAATTAATTGTTTGTGTCCTTTGCTCATAACAGGCTGGGCTTTAAAGCTTTTCTAAACAAGCACTGTCCAGATGGCTATCAAATTATATCTGTTTTGTCTATTCCACCACCAACGATACCCTGAGTTCAAGACCTAAGGCTCTTCTACAGCCATTTTCCAGAATTCCTCTATTGATGATATTTGTGTTGCAGCCACACAGTCTGTGATGTACACTTTTTCCAAGAACTACTAACCGGACATCATTTTTAAACCAGAGCCACATTTGGTACTTCAGTTCTCAATGTTATCCTGTCATGATTCCACAGACATCTGAGGTAGCCTGGGATTCTGTTGGATTGGATGGTCATGAAATAGGATACACAAGTTATGTTAGATTCAACACGTCTCCCTCCAGCTCCCTTCGAAATTGCCACTTTTCTGTTCCTATCCAATATTTTATGGCTGTTTCGTCGTATACATATGGCCATTAGGCAGTAAACTCGATGTGAAGAGCAGACTCACAAGGGATTATGGGAAAGTTTGGAGGAGTATTTATTTGCTAACGGCTGGATTAGATCCAAGGACAGTACTCTTAACAGTCGTACTAGACAGACTTGGATGAAGAGGATTCAGCCTTATGATAGGTACATAACACCCATGTTTTCTTCCTTAGTCCGTAAGATCTAGGATCCCTCATCCTATTTCGCTCTGTTTTACAACATACCATGTGAAGGAAAGAATTTTCTGCAGGGTATAGTCATCCAGAGTCGCAGTTATGATAAATAATCAAAAAGTCTTTTGTGAGCATAACATTTGTCAGATGCTAAGAAGCATTGCCTAGCCTTTTGTTCTGTTATGAGAATCTGCAAGGAGGAGTCAAAACTCCCTTACCAGCCTCAGTAAGAAGCTGAGATCCCTCATAAAATCCTCCAAAGCTAGTTATGAAAATAAAATTGCCAAAGATTCCAAAGACAACCACAAGGCATTCTATAGTTATGTCAAGAATCTAAATGGCAATGCTCAGATCTGCTCTGAGCTACAACAGAATGGCATTAAATATACTGATCTTAAGGATATTACCAATATCCTGGCATATCGATTTAGTGCCAACTTCTCCCCCCTCTCACCCCCTAAAGGGCCCATCTCAATACCAAAAGATTGCCAAATTCCAGTAATCACGGCCACACAGGTAGAAACCACACTCTCCAAAGCTAAGAATACAGCATCCATGTGAACAGAGACATCCCAGGTTGTGTGCTACATGAACTACTAAATGAACTGGCACCTCACCTAGGTGTCATGTTTAATCATAGCCTCACCTCAGGCTTTGTGCCCAATGAGTAGCGCACAGGTACAATTATCCCACTCCACAAGGGGGGATCCACCTTGGATCCCGGGAACTACTGTCCCATCAGCCTGATCTGCAAGGGCATGGAATGCATTATCATGGAACTTATAAACAACTTATAAACAAAGACATTGGCAACCTTCAAACACTGGACCCCACCCAGTTTAGGTTCGTGAAGGGCCGATCTTGTCTCCTGAACCTGATTGACTTCTTTGAATCAGTCTCCAGAGCTGTGGATGAAGGTAAGGCAGTCCACACAGCCTATCTGGACCTCACAAAGGCCTTCAACACCACCCCCCACTCTGGAATCATAGATAAACTTACTAAGCTGGGCATAAATCCCTACATCACTCGATGGGTTGCCAACTGGCTTACTGACAGAACCCAGACTGTAAATGTAGCTGACTCCAAATCCAGCTCCAGACAAGTGGAGTACCTCAGGGTTCAGTCCTGGGACCGCTCATGTTTGGCATCTACTTCTCTGACGTACAGGCCAACACTAAGGGTTCATAGATTAGGTTCATAGATTAGTACTAAGCTAACTGCCCTTGCGAGCCATTTTTTTAAGCCTAGCCAATTATCCCTTGTGAGACTCAGACCTTGCACCTTTTGTTTGTAAGGCAAATACCTAAACCATTAGGCCACCCTCCACCCCAGACTCTGGCTAACAACGTTCGCAGATGACTGCAAACTGTGAGCCATTATTGAATCCCCAAATGATGTGGATATTCTACAAAAGGGCCTTACAGAAACAGATGCTTGGTGCCAGAGCCATGGGCTCAAGCTTAATGCCAAGAAATGTATAATTATCCCCTTTGGGAAAAAACATGTACCCATGAATTACCACATAGGTGGCAGTACACTAAACACCAAAAGTGTGATGAGAGTTTTAGGGACACAGGTGGACAGTGGTCTCACCTTCGATAACCACATCACCACAACAGTCAGGAAATCCTTATATGTGGCACACCTACTCACTAAGGGCTTTTCATCCAGAAAAAAGGAGGTCATTGTCCCACTGTACTCATCCCTCATTAGACCCATTATAGAGTACAGTGCCCCATTTAGTATATACCTCACAAGACATCTGCAACAGCTGGAAAGGCTGCAGAAATACCTCACTAAAAGAATCACAGGCCTAAAGCAGATGCCCTGTGCTGACCATCAAAAAATCTCCAGCTATACTCTGTAGCATATCGTCTACTCAGAGACAATCTCTGCTTAACATACAAGGCCATGTCAAACCCAGAGCTGTTGGACATGCTCCACTTAAAGAAATCCCAATATCTCAGAGCCACACGCTCCAGGGATCTAAACCTTGTCATCACAATGAACAAAACATGCTGGAGGGATAGGTTCCTGACCCAGAGACTCCCCATACTCTGGAATAGCCTCCTTGGCCCTCTTCAAAAGGAAGCTTGACAATTGGATGGGAGATAGGAAATTCACCCCGGGGATCATGTCAGTCGCCCTGCTAGATAGGGGTCCAGGGAAGTTATTGTGGGAAGAAATAGCTGGGGAATTGTTTGGCTAGGCTTGTACAGACCCTAGGGCCGATAGCCTAGTACCAACCTATGAATCTATGAAACCTATTAAGTATGCAACTATACATATTTTGTCTTAATGGTCCTGCCATTTTAGCAACACCTGAAGAAGCTAACACAAGGTTACATTCTCATCAGGAACTGGACCCTTTCCTTCCACTTTGGAACAGTCATAATAGTCTGAACTCAGAACTATCATACCCTGCAACTGTAGCAACGACTTTTTTCCAACCTGAACTATTCCCAGTTTTCAACACAGGAAAGCTGCATTGACAGCAACTAAACACCTTGCTGCACAGCAAGCTGCTAGTTAAAGTTTTAATTATGTTAGCTGAAACTCATTCTTTTGTGTGTCGTCTAATTTCAGTTCTTTTGGGGGTAAACAATGATCTGAAGTAGTTGACTTCATTTGATCTTCAACCTGTGGGTTACGGATCTGTATCGGATTTGACTCGGCCCCATATCCAGCATCAGATCCGAGCTCAAAGCTCCTCTCCTTACCCATAATGCCCCTGTCTCCTTTCTCCCTTCAGATCTCATTTGCTGCTGAAAAGTAACCATCGTGGTCTGAGCTCTTAGCAGTTATTTGGGTAAGTGAGTGTTTTTTGGGCTAATTTCTCTCTCTTTTTTATTCCTTTTCTATATGTACTTTCTACCTCCCCTTTGCACAGGTCGTCAGTACAAAAAAAAAATCTTTTTCTGGTGTGTGTGTGTGTGTGTGTGTGTGTGTGTGTGTGTGTGTGTGTGTGTGTGTGTGTGTGTGTTTGTGTCTGTGTGTCTGTGTGTGTCTGTGTTCTGGGCCTGTCTTGAGATCATGACAGAGACCCCTATGCCCGGTTTCAGAAAGTGCACAGAGTGCGGCCATAAGCTTTCCCCTGGCTGTGGCCACACTCTGTGTGTGGTGTGTCTGGGGGTGGCCCATCTACAGACCTCCTGTTCTGTCTGTGCTAGGTTTAACCCCAGGGCACTAAAGGACAGGAGGAATAAGCTCATCCTGAAGGGCCTACTTCCCTCCACGGGTTTGGTAGCCCCAGCATCCCCTGCTTCTTGGTTCGGCCTCAGCTTCCACCTTTTCCCCAGTCTCTGGGACTCAAAGCCCCACCAAGAGAACCAGGGAAGAGAAGTCAAAAAAGGACAGGCCAAGGAAGAAGTCTCTTGATTGCTCATTTTTGACCGGGCCACCGGCAAAATGTAAGCCAATTTCCAGGCCAGGATCTCCCCGGCTGCACTCTCCCAGGTTCTCCCCTGAACCAGAGGAGTCCTGGATCCGGTCTCCCTTGTGGGTTTCCCCCCAGCATCACTCCAGATCTTTGTCGGTTGCCTCCTCCTCCCGTTCCACCCGAAGCCTTAGTGAAGTGGAGATGGATAGGATGATGTGGAAGTTCATCCTCATCCAAATCCAGATGGGAGTTTTGGCTGCCCCCTCTCCCTCCAGACAGGGGAGCTTGCAGATATTCTTTACCCCAATCAATCCTTCTCCAATCCAACCTTCAGTTTGAGAGCCTTTGGATCCAAGGACCCTTGGGGTCGAAGGGTCAGCGCTGATGGTATCTTGTACCTCGACACCGGCCAGGCCATTGCCTTGAACATGTCGGATCTGACCGGGCCGGATCCGACAAGCTCTCGGCGCTGTAGCCTCAGTGTTGGATCTGATGGGTTGTTGTCAGCTCTGAGTGTTTCAGAGCTCAGTCTTCCCCTTGGCACCTTGGTGCCTGGAGTCTCGAATCTGACTCCTCATCAGGTCAGAAGGGGATAGCACTTACTGGCCTTTCTCAGGATGTTCACTCTCTTTCGGCCTTTGATGTGGTGGAGAGGGTACTCTTGGTTTCATCGAGACCCTTGACCATCTCGTCCTTGGACTCCACCCTGACTTCCTCTGTTTTGGGTATGGTCCTGGCCATCCTGCCATCTCAGGGACAGCCTGCTACTGTTCTGCCTCAGGAGGCCCCCGCTTGGGAACAGCAAGGCATTGGCGAGTCCTTTCCAGAGATTCCCACTGAGGAGGTTTCTTGCAAATGCACTTGCAAAAGGAGGCATTTAGACTCCCCACTGGAGTCAGTCACTGAAGGCACTGATTTGGAGGAAGGGGAAGGTTTCCTCTGATCACCCCCTGAGGATGTCTCCTTTGGAGACATTATGAACTTCTACGCCAAAGGGGGGGGGGGTGGTCTGCCCAAAAACCAGCCTCAGACAAATCAGTGTTCCTAGAGGCATTCAGCGCAGGCCCATTTACTTCCTAGGTGTCCCCTCCCTCTGATCCCTTAGTGGCTCTCATAACATCTCAGGCGTGGAAGGAACCAGATATGGTGGAGCCCATCCCAAAGTGCCCGGACAAAGTTCTTAGCCCCCCTTCAGATAGGACGTACTGGAACAAAGGGTCCCGGTTGATGCTATGATGGTGGCAGCTACCACTAAAAAAGAGCTCGCTTAGGAGAGCTCTTCAGTCCATCTTCCTGACCAAGACTCGAGGATGATGGATCGATTTGGGAAGCAGGTGTTCGCTTCAGCCACCTTCTCAGTAAGAGCACTGAACTACATGGCACATGTGATTCGGCTGCAGCAAAACCTAATAAAGAAGATCGGTGAGTCGACCCCTGAGTACATGTCAGCGGGAGAAAGAAGACGTTTGCCACTCGAATGGTCACTCTGAAGTCAGTCACTAACACATCCATGCGTCTCCTTTCCCATGCTACCAAAAGAGCCGCTAGGGCAGCTGGTACAGGCGTTGCCATCAGGCGACATGCCTGGCTCCAGCTATGTCAGTCCTCAGAACCCTTTAAGGTGTCATTCACCAATGCCCCATACAATGGTTCTTCCCTGTTTGGGAAGTCGGTACGCGATACTTTGTGTCTAGAGTGAGAAGGATGGGAAGACACTGTCTGCCGTTGGGATCCACTTCTCCTCCCCTCAAAGATCCTTTTCTAGGAATCAGCGAGGGGCTAAGAAGATCTGGTTCCAGAAGTCTCAGGCATTTTCCCGGGACACTCAGGACTCACCATCCCCTAGAGGCAGAGGGGGTTATGATAGATGCCGCCCTAGAGACAGAAGGGGGTCTGAGAAATTACAGATCTCGAGAACCATTCTCGGACAGACCCAGGCAGCAGCCCTGAAGGGCTGCCTGACTGCTCTTCCCTGGAGGCAGTAGGGGGACAGTTATCACTAGACCCAACGGAATGGGAGTCCATAACAACAGATTGTTGGGTGTTGCAGATCATATCCAGGAGCTATTCAATTCCATTCCTCGAACCACCCTTCTACCGAAACACCTCTCGGACATCCCACCCAGGCAAAGGGAGGAGGCAGCACTAGAAATAGAAAAGCTGCTAATAAAATGAGTCATCCAAACTACTGTACCCCTCGACCAGTCTGGATCAGGGATTTATTCCAGGTTCTTTTTAGTGCCAAAGAAAACGTGCGACCTAAGACCCATTTTGGATCTATTCACCTTGAATCTATCAGTTGCTAAGGCAAAATTCCGGATGGTCACATTTCAATCCATCCTGCCCGTTTTGCAGGAGAACGACTGTATGTGCTTGATCGACCTCCAGGATGCGTACTACCATATCAAGATGGACAGGCACTCTCGGAGGCTCCTCCACTTCTGGCTAGGAGCCATTCATTATCAGTTCAGAGACCTTCCCTTTGGTCTCACCACAGCTCCCAGGGTGTTCACCAAGGTGATGGCAGTAGTAGCGGCTCACCTGAGGCTTCAGGGCATTCAGGTTTTCCCTTACCTGAATGATTGGCTCCTCGCTGCCCCTTCCAAGCATTAACTTTGCCAAGCCACTGATTACTTCCTTCTCCTAGCACAGAGGTTTGGCATCACAATCAGTCTCAGCAAGTCATTACTGAGCCCAATTCATACCTTAGACTTCCTTATGGCTCGATTAGACACTATCCAAACATAAGTTTTCCTTACTTCAGACAGGATACACAGCCTGAAGCTGCATGTTCTTTACATCCTACAAGCTCAGTCTCCTACAGCAGAAGCGGTACTGTGGCCGTTGTGGTCTATGGCAGCCACTATCAATCTGCTACCCTTAGCATGCCTTCATATGCGAGTTCTTCAGTGGACTCTGGCAGTAAAATAGTCCTTGTTAGATATGCCTTTGTCCCATCCTGTTTGAATCTCCTGAGTGTTCACATTACAAACTGGACATCGTATCCAGGAGCAGAGCATCCATTAGCTCTGCCGTGCTCCAGAATATCCTTCCATGAGGGCCTCCCAGGTGTATAGTAGCTGGGGACTCTGTCCCACAGGTTGAAGATCAAATGAAGTCAACTAATTCAGATAAAGAATTTATGTACTCACCATAATGTTCCATCTGAGTAGTTGGACTTCATTTGTCTTCAACCATCCCCTCCTCCTTCCCCCTACCTTGTCTGATTTGTTTGAGGATAATATAGATATAGAACGTGGACACCTTCAAGATGTCCTTTGTCCTGACTCATTGTTTTTAGAGGCTTTTCCTGATAGTGACAAGGTCTGGTTGGTTCGGGTGTGAGTAACAGGTTGGGCTGCAAACTTGATCTGAAGGGAGGAAGGAGACAGGAGCATTATGGGTAAGGGGAGGAGCTTTGAGCTCGGATCAGATGCTGTGTATGCGGCTGAGTCGGATCTGATACGGATCCGTAACCCACAGGTTGAAGACAAATAAAATCCAATTACTCAGATGGAACGTTATGGTGAGTACATAACTTCTTTTTATAGAATGTACATATTTGAACTAAAGTAAACTAGAGACATTTGGGGAGCTTGAGGTAAGAAACATTTCCCAAATCTCTAGTGTATAAGCATACAACAATGTTGCAGAAGGAGTTGTACAGATCTGTAAGGTGTGACGTTATAAGTATCATAAATTCATAATTCAGTGTTTTATTACATGGACTAATGTTATATTATTCTGTAAAATGCTTTCCAAGTTGGGTAAAGTGGGGAAGTAGCAGAGCTCTTGTAATTTGTTGAATTTTACCTAAAGTGCTATTTTTTTTCTTTCTTAACTTCTTTTTGGTTGTGAATCTATTTATGCTTGCATCTGAGAAGAGGTGGATGCCTTCTTTTTTGGAATTTATTTCATTAATTCTATAGTTTTTACTACTATCTTGCAAATTGGTACACGTTTTTTTTTCACTTCTGTTAATGACGTATAGTGTTGATGGCTCATTGAGTGGTGTTGTGACTGTAAACACTATAATGTACTACAACAGTGTTTTGAGTCATGGTCTGTGTTGTCTGATATATTTTTATTTGAGTAAAATCTCTGCATATCATGGCACGAATACATGAAGAGTTTCCTCTTATTCTTCCAAATAAACCACAGCAAAATTTGTGTTGGGGGGAGGTAAAGAATGTATGTTTCATTCCTTTTACATATGTGATATCCATCCATCTACAACCCCTTCTCCCATATTTGCACATGAGGTTGAGGTGTCACTTTAGCAGTGACAATCATCTAGAGCCAAAGCTTATACAATACAATATCATTGACAATATTTTATTTCAGGAAAATCTTCTCACCATACCAAAATATCTAAAATGAGAGAAGAGGCAGTTTTGCAATGGTGGCTTTGCCTTTTATGCAGACTGGAGATGAAAAAAGGTGGAATATTTTGATTACACACTCACTGGGGCTCCATGTATTTGAAAAACACTGACTAGGGCTCCCAGGCACGTATGTGCATGTACACACACACACACACACACACACACACACACACACACACACACACACACACACACACACACACACACACACACACACACACACACACACACACACACACACACACACACTGTTAGGACCCTTCTTAAACTCACAAGTTATTTTGGTTTCACCTTCCTGATTGCTTTTAAACATATACTTACCTAGCAGATTGTTTTAAATTATACTTACAGTTTAATATAGCAAACTGTGCTTGTTTACTTTAAATCTGAGGAGTCTTGAACATTTTACAGCAAGACATGAAACAACATTTATTTATGTATTTATTGATTTATTGACATTTGGTGACCTGGAAAGTCCGACTGGGCCAGAAACCCATTTTCAGTGGTGGCCTGGGGAGAAAGCTCCAGCAGTTACAAATAACAAGCACAGCTGCTAATAACAGTAATTTCAAATATTAGAAAAATTCTAGGTTTATGCGTAGTTGTAACTTGAGCACATTAGGATATTTTTACAAACACAGATAAAAGAAAATATTTTTTTTTGTTAGGAGGAGAGATGAGAGATAAAAAGAAAAAAATATTAACCAGTAATAATGGAATTACACATTTTAGAACAAATAATAACAGAATTATCCATTTTGCAACATTTTAAACATAAAAAACACTTGAATTGCCATTATAATCCACCAGCATAGACAGAGGTGTGACAAGGCATAAGGGGCAATAATTACTTATGTCTTATTTGCCATTATTATTCCTGTGGTACATGGTGGCACAACAGATAGTGTTATCAGCATATATCAAGAGGTTCTCCAGTTCAGTTATTGACTGGGGTGCCTTCTTTGTGGAGTCTGCATGTCCTCCCTGTGTTTGTGTGGGTTTCCTCCGGGTGCACTGGTTTCCTTCAACATTTCAAAGACAAGCAGAAGGTGGATTGGACACTCCAAATTGGGCATAGGTGTGAGTGTGCATGTGAATATGTGGTACAGAAGAACAGCCGTGGCAGGGCTAGCCACCTGGCAGTGTAAACCTTGGCTGTAGATGATTGTCACTGTTGAAGTGACACCCTGACCCCATGTGCAAAAATGGGTTGTGGATGGATGGATGGATGGATGGTACAACTGAAATGCAAGGCAGGTTAAAGGACTTTTAAATGGTACCTTTATACTGCCTGCCACACTATGTGGTGCCGTACACCTTCAGTACAATTGGCATATAAACATTTTATTTGGCATTATTGTTGATATGGTACAGATGAAATATAAGCTTGATTACTTGTCACATAATGCCTCCTATAGTACTGCTTTCACTCCTAGCACATGGCATGTGGTAATAATTGTTTACATACATCTTACATAAGATTCAGGAGCATTTCCTGAAGAATCAGTTTTAATAGCATGAGCCAAACAAACAAATACGTTATGAACATTAAATGGGGTTGAAAGGATACAAACAGTAATGTTGCTCAGCAAAAAAATATTCTTTATGGTAATAATAGTCAATATATTGAAAATTCTTTACAAGAAAACTGTAAAACATTATAATGCAAAAATCCAAACATATATTCTTCTGTAAAAATCTCTCTCTGTCTCTCTCTCTATATATATATATATATATATATATATATATATATATATATATATATATATATATATATATATATATATATATATATATATATATATATATATATATATATATATACATATATATATCTTTTCATATCATGGAAACTATACTGTCTAAAAACACAGTATCATCAGTTCTTTGTTCAAACAAATTGTAGCTTGAATAGACATGCCCCGGGATTCAAGAAGCTCGGCATAAGGACGGTTTTAGTCTTGCACCGAGCATCCTCACTACAGATGGTGCAGCAGTGCCATATGAATATGTATGAGGGCGCACCGCCGCACCCTCGACGTGCACAGGACATGTGTGCGAGTGCAGGGGGCGTGTACAAGTGCTCTATGGAGGCGTAAACATGCCCAGCAGTTGCAAAACTTACTATGCCTACTAGTATAGCCCACCTTTAATAGTAAGTCAGTAATTCAGTGTCTGTGGATACCGAAATATATGCTAAGCATACAAGAGTGTCCACAAACAGTGAAATAAAATCAAAGTAGTAAACACACAAGCACGTAGTGGAATGTTGAGCCCTGTCCCTAGAACTTTCACAATTAGATTCCCCCTGTCCCTATTATACATTTGAATTGCTGCAATATCGAAGGTGTAAGCAAAGCACAGCGTATTTGCACATCACTGCCCTCCGCCGAGCGTAGCTTACACATCAAATTCATTCAAATAGAGAAAAACATGTGGAATCAACGTAAATGTCAATAGTGTAGTGTTTAGAGCATCCGCCTAATGAACAGGCATTCACAGTTCAATCCCAACAATAGCACATATCATTTTCCATGTGGAATGAATGTCGTTTTGCTGTAAAACAGACATAAGAGTATCGCATGAGATATTTAACTTAAATATCATTCAATCAAAGTGGCACTGTCATAATGAATAAGGCACTAGTAAGCAGGTGTAAGCACAAATAAGCAGCAGTAAACATATATCAGTACCAGTAAGCAAGTCCGAGTGCGCTTGCGTGGGTCTAAGCAGTGCCCAGCATAGGAAATGTATATAAGTATGTACAGATATATAATATATATATATATATATATATATATATATATATATATATATACATACACATATATATCTATGAAGAAAGAACGATGAAACAGTAAAGCATACAAAAGGAATGAGAAGTGAATCAACAGCAACCCCAGTATTATATAGCACTGTCAGTGTATGTCATATCAAGCTGGGCAGGAGTGAGCAAAGCACTGCTACTCACACCACAGGCAGGATATTACCAGTGGCAGTAACATTGTTAATATGCTAAGTTTACTTTACACACAGAGGGTAGTCCCTGGTGGGACTACCCAAAAATTGATAGGCTATTTGGCCATCCGACCATTACACAAGCAAAGGCAGGTATGTTCAAGGACTAAATGGTGGGAGAGCCTGAGAATACATGGGTTGGGACAACATACGTGTAGGGCCCCTAACGCTCGGGAGTGGGCAATGTGTGGAGGTGTGTCGTGGCTGCAATATTAACTGGTCAATGGATGGTATGCGTGTATGTTGAACTCGGGTAGGGTGGAGGAACTATGGGTATGAAATTATGGAGCCAGGCATGCCAGGGTTGGATGGGCTGGTTCTAATTGGACCACTCCGTGGAGGTCAGCGAGTTTGTTATAAGTATATATGCATACATACATGCAGACATCTATATGTAGAAGTACATTCTCTGTAACACATTCATTCCATTTGTAGACATAAATAACATGAATGTGCCCTTACAAACCTCGCCAGTAGATAGAATAATAGGTTGTGCATAAGAGGGAAGGGACGAAACTGCTAAAACTCAGAAGTGTGTACAATGTCCAAAGTCAGTGCTGTGCTGAACAAAATCAAATGTGAAGACTTTCCCACACATGGAATCATTCCTGTGATCTGCCTGCTATGGCAACGCCAATTACTAAACCGGTCTATTTGTAAAAGAAATACGCCAAACACGTACATAATTAGACTCTCAAGTGTAATGTGTGCATTACCACATAATCATACGTATTAATTTATTGTAGTGTCATGTTAATGGGAGTAAGGATGTAATGAAGTATAGAGTCTAATCTTGAAATAAAGACATGCGTGTCCCATGTGGGACAACCCAAAAACTGTGAATATTGTTCTTCTGATCGCTCATGTCACCAATGTTTGTGGACTAAAAGTTTGGGAGTTCTCAGGATACGTGGAGTGAGTCAACCAATGGGATTTGTCTACAGGAGTAGGGAGTGGCCAATGTGTAGTGGTGTGGATACACCTCGAATCTAACAGGAGAATGGATGACTGCAGTGTTAGGGAGGCATTGGGGTGGGTGTTTGGGGAACCAGGAGCCAAGGGTATATGGGTATATATGCAAATGAAGCAGCACAGCAATAGTGTATTGGTTAGAGCAACCGCCTAATGAACAGACATTCCCATTCCAAATCCCACTGCATCACATACCATTTCACATCGGTAATCTGTACATGAACATATTGCTACATCTGTCTGCTGTATAACCTGCAAAATAACAATTAAAAGTTAACTGGAGCAAAGTGTCAGTGTCATAATGAATAAGGCACTAGTAAGCAGGTTTAAGCATATATAAACACCAGTAAGCGTGTGTAAGTGCATTTGCACAGGGTATGCATTGCTTTACAGACACACACACATATATATATATATATATATAGATATACATATATATATATATATATATATATATATATATATATATATATATATATATATATATATATATATATATATATATACATATATATATATATATATATATATATATATATATATATGTATACATATATATATATATATATATATATATATATATATATATATATATATATATACATATATGTGTGTGTGTGTGTGTGTGCGCGTAGATATACACAGATATACAGCTATGATAGGAAACAGCGCACAAGAATGACATATGTTCACAGGCTATGCCAATGGAAGTGAGGGGCCCATGCAAGAAACATGAAACACGTAGCATGACCTTCCACCCCCCACCCCCGCTGGACATGGGAAACATACCAACAATGTAAAGAGTCCACTGCTAACCAGAGCACAGGCAGGATGCAACCAGGGGGGGTACACAGTGCACCTGTGAATTCTAATCTTGGAACACACCAAAAATTGGCAAGACCAAAATAAGGTGATAAACCGAACATTCTGGCTGGGGTGTATACATACCCGGCATACAAGGGTGGGAAAGCCTCATGACTCATGGGTCGAGACATTTGTAAGAAATGGGCCCTGTGAAGTGGAGAGTGGGCAGCGTGTAGTGGTGTGTTCAGAACCGACCAGGACCCAGAGTAAGGATGGGTGCTGTAGAGGAGGTGCGGGTGGGGGAACTATGGGTAGCTACTTATGGGTCTAGGTGTGCAGGTGTTGGCTGATGTGGACCTATATGGACAGCCCCAGGGATGTAAGCAAATATGTTCATTGGGCAGAGGCATCACCCAATGAGCAGCCATGCCCACTACGAGTCCCACTGCAGCAAAATGTAATCTATATGGCAAGGAACGGAATAACAAGATGTTGATGTATGTATGTAGAGGTATGTGTGTGTATATCTACCCATAGTGACATAGAGATAAGCCTCTCCCTCTCTGTAGTACAAATGTATACATACAGAGACAAAATACATATACATACCCCCATATAGATATATACATATGCAGAGACCCATAGACCCATATGTTGTTAGATATGTATATATATATATATATATATATATATATATATATATATATGTATTATATATATATATATATATTTATATATATATATATATATATATATATATATATATATATATATATATATATATATATATATATATGACTGTAAATATACACATGTATATAGCTAGGATATGATACAGCAATTACGAGTTGCATATGTTCACAGGCCGTGCATATGTGGGTGAGGAGTCTAATAAATAAACGTGTAACACGTAGCATCAACCCTCCCACCCCCCCAGCTAGGCCGGTGAGACATACAGACACACAATAAAAGTAAACACATCACTGCTTCCCAGACCACTGGCAGGATACTACCAGTGGGAGAGATCTGCCAGGTCTAATCTTGAAACATAGACATTGATGTCCCATGTGGGACACCAAAAATTAATGATCATCAGAGTCTGTCCCAGTAATGATGCATCAAACCAGGCTGTAGACGTACATGGACCAGTACGTTGTGCAAGTCTGATAACCCATGGGTCGACACAATGTACGACATGTGTCCCGACATGCAGAGAGTGGGCAGTGTGTAGTGGTGTGCTTATAACCCACCTGCACCCACAGTAAGGATGAGTGCTGTAGAGGAGGGGCAGGTGGGGGAACTATGGGTATGCAATTATGGGCCTAGGCATGCAGGTGTTGGCTGGCGCAGTCATATTAGGACCGCCCTGGGGATGTAAGTAATATCCCGAAATGGGCATAGCTGACGCCCATACCTCTCAATCCCTAAGAGCAAATCCACTGGACAGGACATAAAACATTGTGGGGGAACAAATAGGGACCATACCTCTGAACTGACCCTGATTTCCAGGGACGTCCCTGATTCCGACTCAATTTCTAACTCTGTCCCACTTAATCCCTCCTAAAACTAGTGACTTTTGGAGGAAAGGTGGTGAATTACACGTAATGAATAATGACAACAATTAAAGGTTATAAACATCATTTACCTCAGAAAATGTGTATGAATTTGTATGCTCTGAGCTTGTCATTGTATCAGGTTAATAGCACTAATAATTTAAATGTGTCCCTGATGTTGTTATGACGTGTCCCTGATTCAGTTGATATTTTTCCCCAATTGTATGAGAGGTCTGATAGGGACAGAAAGCACATATTCCACTGACAACCTTAGAAAGATGATAGAATATTAGGTATGCAGTAGCATGACTCGGCTGAAGGATGTGGGTTCCAAAACCCAATTATTTGTTTGTATTGAAGATAGTCAGTTCCCATGTATTAGCCAGACAGGTGCAGATTGTAAGAGGAACACACCAGTAATACGAATCAAACTCTGGACAGGCTGCGGATTCCATGCAGTCATACTTTCACCTAATGGGCAGCCATTCCCAATACTGTAGGCATGTAATCTGATGTAATAGGCATCACAAGGTAATATCGTAGTCCTCACTCCCACCCAGGGGTGTGAGTGTCAGATGCAAACACCAAATGCAGTGCATTTGCAAGTGCGGGAACAAGCGGGTGTAAGCCTGTTTGGCCGCCAGTATGCGAGTATTACACTGGTGAAGCAATGTAGAGGCTAACTGAGTTTAAGAAACTGTAACCGGATGTTAGCATTGCTTAGCTTCGCACAAACCCACGCACACCCGCTCATAACTGCTTTAATATGCCTTAATCACTCCATATCCAATGGCCTTGTTCTGCCAGTAACAAAATAAACGGCCTCTGCAAGGGTTGAAACCAAGACCTTGCACACACAGTTATTGTGATTTACCACTAAGCCATTGCAGATATACAGACATCAGATCTTATCACAAACATATCATTCAGGGCAGTCATTCAACAGTGTAGGAAATGTATTCCATCATGTAGATGTATGTGTGTGTGTTTTTGTCCAGATATAGATACATACATATATATAGATATATCAAGAACATCCCATGTGACAACAAAGCATTACAAAGGAATGAAAAGGGAACACCAGCAATGCCCCTATTATGTAGTGGTGTTGTCCTATGTAATATCAAGAATCCCTCAGACAGACATGTGTCATTAATACATGCAAACATTTGTACATTGGCCAAATACATCACTCTGTGCATTTTATTTACATTAACACAACAGTTCCTGTCCAATCATTATGTGAGAACAGTACTCTTGCAAGGTGCTGTGTGCGACATCATCATCATGAAAAAGGTAAATGGGGTAACCATAGAGGGACCGGTAGTGTTGTGTGTACAATGGGGTCATCTGCATCATGTGTACCTGGAACCTTTAGGAGTCATGTGCATACCAGGATCATGTGTCTGAGAGACAGAGGTGAGGACAACTGGAGTATGTTGTGATGCATATTAAAAGGGTTACATGTGTCCAGTGGACATGTGTGTGAAATGGACAGCTATGTATGGGGCAAATGTTGTTCTAGGAAAGGATTAGTCTTTTGTTTCCCTAGGGTGAGAGTAGGATGTGGAGGAAGGAGAGTAGGTATGCTAGTGGAGGATACGTTGGGTAGGATGACAGACAAGACAGTATACAGGGTCAGTATATGACACATGTGAGGGGATACACCTTGGATGGGGAGGGGTGTTCAGCAGTCACAAGCCCATGAGCCCCCAGATGGAAACAGTGGGAGGTCCCCAGCCATGGGCAGCAACCACTGCACCAAAACAGCCGCAAAGGTGGCAGTGCTGGGGACTGTCTAGTAGGGGCAGGCTCACCCTGTAAATGTGACACTCTGCCCTCAAGCTGGCGTATCTGGTCTCAAAGCCCCTTATTGAGCCCCCTATGCACCACATTTGGAACTGTATGACAGTGGACATGTTCTTGTCTGGACCTGCTCCCAGGGGGGACAAGCCTCTTCCTCAGAAGGTGGTGCAGAGCCAACAGAGGTGGAGGTCCAAGGCTGGGCCCCAAATGTGCTGGCACCCAGTGCCATGGCCAGCTGAAGTGGGACAGGAGGTTCTGCCAGAACCTCCAAACTCATACAGCCTATGGTGTTGCAGTTTTAACACAGATATGGCTTAGTAATAGTCAACAGCATTCAGGATTACTTATAACAGCATGCATAGATATGACCATTAACCCAACTCAACAGATGGTATACATTTGCAGAGGGAGCACAACACATGCATATATACTAAATGACATCTGTACAAAGTGTAGAAGACTTGTGGCTGCAGCTATGAACAGTGGCCCATTATTGACATGCCACTGAGAACCCTAGATAGTGTCTGTCATACTACTGTTTCATGTGACATATGTCCAATCAGGGGTGCAATGGCAGTAACTCATCACTATCACCATGTACTGACTGCAGTCCTCACACTATGCTCCTGCAGTTCACAGATGTGTGTTCAGTGAGTAACACAGGAAACAAATGGTTCCACACACTGACCAGTCCACAGATGGCCCTACAGATGGGGGTTCCCTCACAAACAGAGCACTGCCTTGTCATTTGTAAAACATGCAGAATAGCCATTACCACACACAACTTGTTAAACTGGCAGTAGTCTCAATGAAGCATAGCTACACTTACATGCTATAGTCATGTCTGGCACATCGCCCTCCTGTTTTTAGGCTATTTCCAACTGTATATTTTGTTTGAGGAACATCCAGATATCATCTGTGATGCCGTTTACCAAACACCAGATCCAGGTACCACTCACAGCGACTGTCATGGGCAAACACCAACATGATGTTCCTAGATATTGTACTGTGTTTCCATATGATTGTCTATGGGAACATCATCACAGCTGTTCCACATGCAGTCAGCTAGAGGAGGACTGCAATAGGTGCAGAGGCCATCACCTGATCATGACCATCACTTACAAAACACAAGCTGCTGCTGAGCAGGTGTACAACTCCACATCCACCAGAGAGTGTGTGGGAGGGACAGACAGAGGCAAAGTACATCAGAGAAGGGCTTGGAGACAAAAACCTAAGCATTGTCTGTCACACACCTACCAGTGCAGGGGTTCACCCCCTGACTGACTAGTCATTACTATTACAAATGCATCTGGCTACTCCATGTGCCACAAAGCTGACATGTTGGTGTGCTGTAAGAACATATATGTGTGCTGGTGACCGACATCTGCAACAGAGATATAGTAGACATACATTAGGTGTAGCACACATGACTGTCCACATGAACGGATGTCATTGTCAACACTACCACACTCTCTAATGGACTCACATTGACACACTTTGCCAGGCCCACAAATAAACTTCCTAACTACTTAGTTTGCCACACTGCAGTAATGCACAGGTACTACATGCACCACAGGGGATATCCAGAGGTTCTATGGGCTAGGGCATGTGAATGAATATGACATCAGTTGGTATGCCAATGGGAGTTATACTGGGTGTGACTGTGGTCGGGAGCATCATACTCCATATGCAGACACAAGATGCCAGTACTGACATGCATGTGTGCATTGCTTCATGGGTGTGTAGTGGTTGGCTGTGCAAGATGGCTGTACAAGGCAGGATGAGTGGTAATCCTTGGCATCATGCCACCCGACAGTGGTGTGCAGTGTGGTACAGGGGTGTAGTGTCTGCATTGTCCCACACAGATGGGTATTGTATGAACCTGACATCCTGGTTACCATTGTGTATGGCCATTGCTTTGCAATGCATGCCATGTCTGTGTTTGATAGTCCTTGACATGGACATTGCCTGGGATGTGCACATCCCACAATAATGTACAGTGACATGTACAAGTGTACCTGGTTTGGCTGGCACATGTGTACACAGACTGTTATCCTCAGATATGCCATTACTGGACTGGTGTGGCAGGACCTGCTTATAGACAGCAGGTTGATCCTGCACTTGCATTGATAGCATGATACAGGTATTCCCTGGCATCGGTCCATACAGGGCACATGTGTAAGGCATTGTATGGCCTCAGTGGATCACATTTGATGGCACCACATATGTTGCAGGCATCCAGTGGGGAACATAGTGAAGGCACATTGTCCACAATTATGTGCCTATTGTACTGCTGTAAAGGGTGCCATGCCCTCTGCAATCACACCATGCCTACTATCTGTCATCAATGTGCAGGGTACTAGCAACATAGCGGGATATTCTAGGCAAGTGTGTTTGTGTATGACACATTGGTTTAGAAAATATTCCGGGTAATAGTAGGGTTGCATATTTTGTTCACCAGGCCTTTTGCCAGATGTAGGGGTATGGCTTGCCAACACAGTCCCTTGGCTGACTGACATCTGTACTCCTCGTGAGGTGGACATTGTGACATATAATACTGACACCATATAGGAAAACTACAAAATCCACTCCCCAACATGGCCAGTGGTTAGACACTCACAGCCACCTCCACACAGGCTCTGTCAGACACACACACACACACACACACACACACACACACACACACACACACACACACACACACACACACACACACACACCTGCCATGTCTTGGAATATAACCCCTACCTAACTAGTGTATCACACTACAGCATTACGCAGTTACAGCATACACTACAGAGATTACTGGGTTACAGCAGTCCCAGAGGTGTATTACTAGGTGGGTGAAAACAGCAGGATTGCCACAAGTGGTTATGTGAATTGTAAAGAGTGTGCATACTCTAAAAAGCATTGTTCCTTTCTCAGGCAGACAGACAGACACACAGTTGGCCTGTCTTGGAATAGAACCCCAACCTAACTAGTTTATCACACTACAGCAATACGCAGTTACAGCATGCGCTACAGAGAATACTGGGTTACAGCAGTCCCAGAGGTGTATTTCTAGGTGGGTGACATCAGCAGGATTGCCAAAGGTGGCTATGTGAATTGTAAAGAGTGTGCATACTCTAAAAGCATAATTTCTTTCACAGGCACACACACACACACACACACACACACACACACACACACACACACACACACACACACACACACACACACACACACAGTTGCCTGTCTGGGATTAGAGCACCTACCAAATTAGTTTAACACACTACAGCATTACGCAGTTACAGCACATGCCATGGGGATTACTAGGTTACAGTAGTCCCAGAGGTGTATTCGTAGGTGGGTGACATCAGCAGGACTGCCAAAGAAGGGCATTTCAAGTGTACTGTGAGTTGTACATGTCTGTTACCTGCATGTACCCGCTGCCTACTGTCACGAAAACACATTTACACCTGCTTACAACTGCTTAAAAGTGTCTTATGCAGTCCTAATTGACAGTATTAACAAGGCTTGCAGGTCTTGAACCCTGGACCATGCACACTGAGGTCACTGGACGTACCACTAAGCCATCTGGGTTGTATACATGTTGCATGGAGTCTATAGTGCACATCCTACTACAAGTATTCCACAGTACTGAAAACAAGTGGGACAGTCACTTTGTGTACCCTTGAATGTACTGTACTCCGTGAAACAACAAAGTCAAGTCTACATCTGTACAACTGTCATAACTACATATATATATATATATATATATATATATATATATATATATGGGATGTGTAATATACACAGACACAGCTATAGCCATATATATATATATATATATATATTTATATATATATATTTATATATATATTTATATATATATATATTTATACCACGACCTCCCCATTAATATTCCAAAATGTGCACGCTGATTGGTCAGCGTGCACGTTGTAAATCGACTTATACTAATGGAAAAGGTCCGTCGCCCAGACTTTTCCATTAGTATAAGTCTTTTTTAAAACACTGTCTCGCTATGTTAAACTCCTTTAACATAGCGACACAGTGTGTAAAAAGCAACGGAGATCTTGCTTTCTCCATTACTTTTTTCAAAACTGTCTCGCTATGTTAAATGGGTTTAACATAGCGAGACAGCTTTAAAATAAGCAACAGAGATCTCCGTTGCTTATTTTAAAGCTGTCTCACTATATTAAACCCATTTAACATAGCAAAACAGTAAAAAGCAATGGAGATCTTGCTTTCTTCATTGCTTTTGCCCACAGCTCTGATGTACTGCGTAGGCATGCGCAGTACATCAGAACTCTGGAATACCAGACAGCTGCGGAAGGGCAGCAAGGATATATACAATGCCATTATTTAAGAAAAGTAATTTTTTTCTTAAATAATGTCATTGTATAATAGCAATAACCCACTTCTGGGTGTGGGTAATGCTGGATTTACCCACGGTTGGCTTTGTTTTGTCCCTCGGGCTTCACCCTCGGGACCAAACCACGTCAACCATGGGTAAATCCAGCATTACCTACACCCAGGCGTGGGTTATTGCTATAATATAGGGTTCCAAAGGAACTAACGTGTACAGAAAACAGAGGCATCTATTGTGTTATAACATTTAAATTTTAAGCAGTTCACCAGAGAAGGGATGGTTATTGTGTATGTGGAGTTTGGGGTAGGGAATGATGGCTAATGTAATCTACCCCGGGGATTGTGGAGTTAGGGTGGGGGAATGATGGGTATGAACTTACACCCCAGTGACCACTTCTGTGTCATTGCTTGACAGTGGCACAGGAAAATAACATACCAACTGTAGTAGGCTTGACTGTGTATTCTTTACCATTCCTAACTATGTAATACTTTGTAGACACCGGTCACCACAGATGGCTACCATGGTGCGCTAAAAGACATCACACATGTGTATGCCTGGCTACAGGGTAGTCACACACACAAACACACACACACTTGCCAGTATTGTGCATACACGTCTTGCCTATGTAAAGGTAACTAGTACAGTGGTACGCAGTTGGGGTATGTGCCACAGAACACATACAATTACACTTACTCTGATTCCATTTCTGAGCTGGGTGACATAACAGGACTGATTACTTGCAGTGGGGAGGGGGGGGAAGAGAGAGGTTTAGCAGTTGACAAGGATAAAGGCCAGTGCAAAAGGAGGTATCTCTTTGGAATGCAGCAAAACCCACTGTCATGACAGGATGCAGACACAAATACACACACACAACCACACTCAGCCATTTGCTGACACACACACACACTCAGACATTTGTTGAGACACACACACACACACACACACTAACACAGACACACTCAGCCATTTGCTGACACACAAGCAAACACACACACACACACACACACACACACACACACACACACACACACACACACACACACACACACACAGTTGCCAGTGGTGGGATCAGAACTCCTGCTTATCTACAGATCACTATTACAGTACTACACAGTTACAAGATGCGCCACAGAGATTACACATTCCAAGGCAGTCAGACTGCCCTTCTAAGATTGAGGACAACAACAGGGAGACTGACAGTCACGAAGTACATAGCTGTAAACCTGTGTGTTTAAAGTAGGTGTCCATTACAACCTGTATGCACAAACAAGACACATCATCTGCAGGTAGGCCTGAGAGGTATAGTTGTAGCACAACAGGAACCTGAATTGGAGTATGGCCATCTGTGGAATGGACAACTACTATCACTATACAGGGTTACAGTGGGCATGCTCATGCACGTAATAGCACAGGGCCATTTGGGATGCACTATGACTACAACTACACAAGGTTATACTGGGCATACTCATACACTTAGTAACAAAGGGCTTGTTGGATGCACTCTGATTCTAATCACAGAAGGCCACAGTGTGCATGCTCATACACTTAGATGTACAGAACACGTTGTAATGGACTACTATTGTAAACACACAGGTTTACAGCTATGTACATCTTACCTGTCAGTATCTATGCACATCATACTGGTATAGTACCTGATACCTGTATGTGTCCTGTAAATGATATATCTGTGTTTGTGCTGTGTGATACACAGGCATACATGTACATGAAGTACTGGCATATATATGTTAATTATACACATTCATGCATGTGTGGATGTGACAGACAGTAGGTTACCTGGGACACACAGGCGGATGCTACCTACAGCATGTGTCACACACCTTGCTGCCCTGAAAGGCATACATTGATAGCAGGTTGTGGACAGTGGCATTATACATGGAACAGTGGCATGTGCAAGCATAATGTGTGAGCCACATTGTGTAATGGTACTGAGGTACAGGTGTCAAGATGACCTCTCTTGGCTGTGTTAGTAGTTGTCATTATTAGCAGGACTTCTACCCTAAGTATGTCTCACATTGGTCATATATACAATTTCTGCTGCTGTCCATCACCTTACATGAGGCATTTGCTACCAAGCACATTACTGCCACTTGCAGTGATGTCATGGTACAAGTGGCAACTGCTAGACCAAAACAATGAGCCAGTGTCCTGATGTTATTATGAGGTTGTCCAGTGTCTGTCATTCCATGCTGTCATGACTGAACGAAAAACCTTCAGCACAGAGCACATGCATCCATATTTCATGTGTGTGGATAATACCTAGGTCACATTTACCCATATAGCCGCATTCCAAGGCAAATGTCCTACACCCAGAAGTAACACCCTGACACCTACAAGACAATTGCATTAGATGCTTATGCTAACCAGTGCTAGATGTGTGGCTTTAGTAATCCATTTGCTCAATGTAGAACCTACAATGGGGAATACTGACATCTGTGCAGTGAGGAACACCTGGCTGAAGGCTCTGTAGTGCACAGTTGCACTACCACCATATAACTCAGATCCAGACAGGGCCATAACAGTGATATGGACCATTCCAGGTGGTGGTGTACATATATTCATAAAGGCTACTCACATGTAAAGACCACTACTCCGACATAACGCATCACAGATGAATCAGGTACAGGTGACAGTGGCAAATGCTGCATTCTAGGTTGTATCCTCATATACATCCACCACCTTGTCCCCAGACTACCAACACACATCCATATGTGGTATGAGTAGAGTGGTAGACCACCAGATAACCCTCAATTGGTGGACTGTACCTAGGCCTACATCTACTGTGCAAAATACCCATGTACAGACACAGCTGCATAAAGTGTTATGCAATGCAATAATACCACTGTTTGTAACCAGCTCAGTTGTACACATAGCAGGGTCACTCGGATGTTGTCAGCATTAGCACGGTCGACTGTTGCTGTACACCAGTAAACAATACCCTCATGGTTGGATATGACCTAACTGTACCTGCCCTGGATATGTACATCCCACACTCATACAACATAAATGACATTACTATAGCTTTTGTAATCCTTTCTACATACAGGTGGCTACAGTCATTACACACATGCACATGGCAGATAGCATGCTAACAGTACATAAGGTTTGATATCTATGTTAACAGAGGTAATATTCACTCTCTACTGGTCACCCATGTCACCTGTCATATCATACAACACCTCATGTAGCATGTATGTCATTAGACACTTCCACCTAATGCAATGCCTACAAACATACCCAAATAAAAGGATCATAGGACCTACACAAGGCCAGCTCTGCTCTTTATGTTCCTGAGTAGTCATAGGTGATATGTTCATGACATGTACAGCCATGTGTGCCCACAGCTCCTACATATACCCCATGTCAACAATTGCAAGCCATGCATGCTGTGTGCTGTCTGGACATTAGCCTTAGTACCACAATAGCCAGTACATGCTGGGGTGAGATGTTTACAAGCCACAGACCTCGCACATGCTTGAATAAGTGTACTGCCTAGCTCTAACAGAGCACATTGCTGGTACTCTTCCAGTAAACATGAGGTATGTGTGGCAAATATGATGTGCTCACTGTTGACCATTACAGTGCCCTGGCTTCACCATGGCACTGTCAAGTAACAGTTTGTAGGAGCATGGCATGGAATAATGCTGTGTGTGTCTCGCTGATATGTGCTGTTGTCATATATGTACACTTGGCTACTCGGTGAAGGTGGCGTTGTCCTACCAGTACATGAATACAACATCCATTATGGTGTAATGCTCAGCTATATTTCACACATGGCATGGGGAAGGTGTGGAATGTATCCTCTTGACCTGCTAGTGCACTTACTGATGTAGACCGCATATGTGTACATGTATTGATGTTTGTGTAGATTCCATGTGTGTGCAGTGTCTGATGTCTGAAGGTGACTGTTGTCTTAGTACATAATGCTGTTGCAATATAGCCTCAACATTGCCAACTGTATATGATGATATGCTCTAAGTACAGTAAGCTGTACATGAGGTATGGACAGATGTTTGGACATGACTACTAAGTGGTGGGGCTTCTTTGCAGATGAATGATTACTGAGGACAGTTCACTGGTGTGTTACAACCATTCCTACAATAACCTGTGTAACTGCTAAGGTCAGGTTTTGTTAACTGAAGTGGAAGACAGACAATGTAGACTGCTGTAAGGGTGACACTGAAGGCAAACCTCATGACACCTGTAACAGTAATACCTCCCCTGTGCATATATCAGCACAGTTGGCAAAGGAAAGAGTCAGTAAGCTTTGTACCAGATGTGATAGTGCTGTACTTCTGTAATACCTATCATGAGATAGGCAGGTGTTTGATTCACAGTACTGACACATGTGTGTGTGTGTGTGTGTGTGTGTGTGTGTGTGTGTGTGTGTGTGTGTGTGTGTGTGTGTGTGTGTGTGTGTGTGTGTGTGTGTGTGTGTGTGTGTCCATATATGTCACATATGGTTGGGAATACATCCCATATGTTTTCACCCTCGTGAACACTGTTGTTGACACCAGTACAGAGTGAAGTGTAGAAAGAAAGGCATAGGCAGGTGGTTGAACCTCACTCATGTAAAGTGTTTGTATGTGTGTAACACAGGTGTATATCTTTGTGAATGCCATAGTGTGTGTGTGTGTGTGTGTGTGTGTGTGTGTGTGTGTGTGTGTGTGTGTGTGTGTGTGGCTATCCGGTCCCTGGAGTGAGGCTGTATCTTACCATAGTGAAATGTTAATGCCTCCTCCCCCCATCCACTCAATGCAATCTAGCATCCCTGTTGATATCATCAATCGTAGACAGGCATTCTAACCGTCTGTTAACATGTACACCCTGGGGTGTGACCTTTTGTTACATAGCCTACTGATGGACCCCCCCTCCCCACATGCACTCACTGCACTTTAGTATCCCTGTCGATGTCCTCGTTCTTAGGCCATTCCGACCACCTGTACATGTGTAATCTCTGTGGCGTATCTTGTAATTGCGTAATACTATAATGATGATATGCACATAGGCACGGGTTCTCAACTGAACACTGGAAACTGTGTGTGTGTGTGTCAGAGTGTGTGTTACTGTGTCTGTGAATCCCTGAGTGTATGGGTGTGTTTGTGTTTGCATGCTGTCATGGCATTGGGTATTACTGCTTCCCAATGAGAAGCCACTATTTCCACTAGCCTTTACCCTTGTCATCCGGCATACCACTCTTTTACCTCCTCCTCGCTCCAGGTAACTATACCTGTGATGTCACCCACTATGGATGTGATGGCTCTGAACACAGTAGCTTACTACACAGCTATCATGCTCTTGGATCATTAGAACAGTAAACATAATTGAAACATGGGAGAATATAACTGTGATGTGGAAGCTACAAAGTGCATGGAGGTATTGTCATACTGACCTGTGTGTAGTCAACATGTACATATGAGACACTAACCGCAAACACCGACATCCCCCGGCACATGCAACTACACCTGAAAGAGGAAGGCAGAACGTCAAGATCAACATGCTGTTAGTGTTGTTACATATGATACATACTGTCAAATGTACAAAATGCATTCTAAAACAGTAATACATGGTATGTCTGCTGCCTGTCAACACTACTCAACAATATTAATCCACAGTTGTCTACCTAGTATGTTCACCCTGTGCATCAGACCATATGAGCATGTCCCTGCACCAATGGTGTGGAAGACAGGGATGCGGCACAGGCATCATCATATGCACAGGGTGATAATGTTTGCCAGAGGCCTAGGCTGTGCCATTGGATGACATCATGTGTGTGTGTTAGGGCCTGTGATATCATTGGGCATGTGTGGATGTTATGCGTGTGTGTTGATGTGCCCTACATTTGTTTCCGGTGTGTGTGTATGCATGCACACAGGTGTGGCATGTGGCTGGCCTACACAGGGGTATTATTGACAGCTGCAGACTGTACAAGGCAGGTTTCACAATTCACGGTGTCCCGTCATGGCCACGTGACCTGTGCCTGCCAGGGGTTGCATGGGCACTACCAGGCAGAGTTCCAGATTGGGTACTGTCTGATGACACATGTCCACTGGAATCGTGTCCCTGTTGGGACCATCCAGGACCACGTGCACGTGGCCTGCTGTGGACTGCACAGCACCAGCTGCACTGCTGCTGCTGCTGCCACTATGGGAGCGGGCATGTGCAGTAGCATGTTCACGTAGACCTTCAACAGGTGATGTAGCTGACCTACATCCACGTGCCCAATGCCTCACTCCCACCACATGTTCCAGCAAAGACATTCCATGCTCGAGGATTGACATGCCATGGTCAAGGACTCCCACCATATCACCCTATCGTCTATCCAAAACATCTGCAAGATGATGGTGAGCATTTGCAAGTGCCTGGATGTTGTCAGTTAATGAACAGACAGCAGCCCTCTGAAGCTTCAGACCTTCACTGTTGTGCCATTCAGCACGTGCCTGTGCCTCCATTACAGCCTGAAACATGTGTCTGGTGACTCCAGCTGATGTGCTTTGTCTCGCAGGGGCATGTTGGCCAGTGATCCTCTTACGAGCAGCGCTAGGCACATGCCTATGTGGGACATCACCAGTCAGTTGACTGGGATCATGGTGTGCAGGCACACCTTCCATAGTCTCTACACTTCCCTGTTCCATGCTACCGCCCACCAACTGTCCTTCCTCTATGGCCAGTGGTGATGGGGTATGTGTAGGCAGGGGAACTGTGTGCGAGGATGAGGGGGAGACAGGTGGAATGGCAACCAATGGCACAGATTCAGCCCCTGGCAACCCTGCTTGTGCCTCAATCATACTATCATCACTGCTAGAGTCTGCAGGGACACTAATATCAGGTGAACCGCAGGAGGGCAACGCACCTACATCAACACCTGTGAGGGGAAGACAAGAACTGTACATTACAAGTTATACCAAACACACACAGACAGACAGAGACACACAGACACACACACAGACAGACAGAGACACACACCCACACAGAGACACACAATCACACACACAGGCAGAGACACACACACACACACACACACACACACACACACACACACACACACACACACACACACACACACACACACACACACACACAGACACACACGCTGCATGTAGGTGATATGGCAGATGGCATTCAGCTTAGACAATTATAGTGGTAGTTATCATACATCCCTGAGTTGCACACAACAGCATGCATGTGTTATAGCAGATGGCATGCACCTTACACAATTATAGTAGTGGTTAGCATACATACCTATATTGCACCATTTGTGTTAGTAGCCTATGCCCCATATCTGCAACACAATGCATGCACTTTGCACCATTGCACAGCCCTGTATGATGTTTAGTGTTTCACATCTGCAATATCACCATTACACAAAGGCCATAGTTGTACTCTGTCGAGCCAATGTACAACAGGGTGTACACACATATACATCACTTCTACTATGTGTGTTGCTTCATGTCTCTGGCCATCCTCCATGGCCATGTGTACACATGTTCTGTCCAATGGTTGTGATGGCCATCTTATTTCACATGTCAGTGTTATCCCATATGACATACACCATAGATGTCATACGCTCCACTGAGGACAGGGTTATGCAGACAAAGGGTGGTATGTATGGGATGTGAGACATGTTTTGCAGGATATTGAGCAGTGTTGCAGTCAGCCCACTACATGTCATGGACATGTCAGATAGCACATGACATTGTGTGACAGTCATAGCAAGGGTATAATCCACAAGGGTGTATCCTGTGTAATGCTGATATGTAGTACCCTGTCCCTACAGTGAAGCACACCTCCACCATTGTACATCTGGCAGTGACAGTTTGGAAGGGTTAGTGTAGGTGTTTCATATAGTCTTCAATTGTTTCACATGGGTAAACACTGTGATGCATTGCAGGTCTGACCAGTGTCCATTAACAGAACCACCATACATTATGTGTCCGTGTGTTATGGCAGATAGCATGCAATTAATATGTTCCGTGCATTATCAAGCCTAGTAAATAATAACAATCTCACCTGACACAGTCTGCTGTCGCTGGAAAATGCCAGAGGTACCTAAACAGGAGTGTCACAGCAGTAAGATCATTATCCACACCTGTGTGATAGCTACAGGGTGCAATGTCTGGGTTAGTACATAAGCCAGTACAATACACTATACTATGGAGTATGCACATCTGTGCATACATAGAGTAGCAGACTATAGTATGTGGCATGTGTGCATACATGTCTTGCATATGATGTTACATTACATATTGTACAGTAACACATGTAACTTTGTGAAATATAGTTGTGTTATATGTGCAGTAGTAACTTACCAGGCAACTCCAGGCTCGGTGGTTGAGAGACACCACCTCCACAATACCAGCTAAAGCTTGTGGATGGAGGTCTGTAGGTGTCCCCAGGTTGGCCTCTAGCTCCTTGGTACGTGTGAGTGGGGGCTGGGTGAGTGCCCCCCCCACCTGTTGCACCTTGTTCTTTGGCAATTGCATTAGCACGCTGTTTTGCCCGTCTTATGAGGTCAGTGCAGTGTCGGCGCACCTGCTGATAGGTGCGATTTTGACCACCAACATCATTTACCCTCCTGCAGAGTTCCTCCCACAGGGCATCTTGCTGCTGTGCATCCTGTGGCACATGGCTGAAGAGTGTTGTATGGTTGTCGAAGAGGTATGGGATGAGGACTTCATCCTCCAAGTGGCTGTATGCCGGCAGTCTGCTATGTGGCATACCTGGAAGACATAATGATGGAGACAGGTCACAGTAACTCACAGAGAAGTACAGAAGTACAGCTGAACATACATGTGTATCACATTTATTAAGATTACAAATATGTCTTTGAAAATCTACATGACACTAACACCACTGACATGTATAAGTCACACATTTGACACTTACTGGTGATGTGATGTTATCGCCATATATGTGTGTGTCATGTGATGACATTGCTCATACACCATGTGGATGTTGTCTTGACGTGGGCATGTCTGTTTGCCTGTACTGGTGTCTTTATCTATCAGCACATGCCTGGATGTGTTCACATTAATGCAATCGACCTTAATGCTGTGTATATGTCACATATATAGTCAGACATAGCCATTAGGGACATGACCTGTGACCCTGCAGACTTGCAAGCATGTATGTGTTTTGCCATATACATCTACATGGCACTGCACAGCTGTGTAGCATCCTGCCATGTATTGCCTGTGTTGCACATGTGTAACACATGGGACAATAGCTAGCCTGATGGTATTTGCAGGGTTGGATATCAACTATAGCATGTATGGTCATAGTGATCTAGTAGGCTATATGCCCTGGGCCATTTATGAGCCTAGGCAGACAGGTTATCTAGTTGTAGGCAACAGACAGGTAAGTTTCAGTGGCCAGTTCAAGCAGTGCCACAGAACTGATCCACAGGGTTATTGATATATTTGGCATGCGGTCATCACACCATGTCAAAGAGAGGGGCGATGTGCAGTTTCGCTGGACAGGGATGCATAGTATGGCAAGAGTATGTTAAGTGTATGGGACAGAGATCTGTCAGGCATGTTGTGATCCTTGTACTAGAAAGGTGGATGCCGATGAAGTATGTGTTATTTGGGATCAGGATGTGTTAAGTGTAGCATGTCCAACACCTCTGGGTTGGACATGACTTTATTCAGGGTAGGCTGCATGATACATAGTGCAGCTAGGGATTGGGAAGGGCAGTGTAGGCCATCTACACATGGGCAATAACCCTTAAAGGAAATATGTGATATATTATGGGTCACATGGGTATTGAGTATGGCTGAGCAATTATCTCTATATTCCTGGATGGCACCCTGTCATGATTAGGGGTACCACATATGACTACCTGTCTGGTGTGATGAAGTAACTATCAAAGGAAGGAGTACTGTCCTGCTGCATCCCATACACACAGTTGCCATTATGTTGACTGCTGCCTAGGTGGTAGTTCATGGGTACAGGGTTTGTAACATAGGGGATGACAATGCAATACGTAGCTGTCAGATTGTGGCCATACGTCACACACCACACATCTGACACACTAAGGCCCTTCTGCATGTTGAACGCAGCACACATTGAGTCGACTATTGCTCCTAGTTCATAGTCATTTGCAAACATCAATAGGCTGATGCCTTCTGTGTTAGTCTGTGTGGTATAGATAACAAAGAGGTGGAGTACCAGGAATGAACCCTGTATTACTGTGGCTGGCACTGGTTTGATGTGTGTGTATTAGTCAGACACCTTCTGTAGTGTTGGTTCTGCAGCAGTCCAGTTGCCAACCACTCCTGTGACATAAAAATATACCCTAGTTTACTGAGTGTAGCTGGAACACAGTGTGGGTGAAGGTGTCCTACGACCTGGCATGGTAATGATATGCAGTGTGAATCAACCCTACTGTCATCTACATCTGTACCAAGTACATCAAATACGTTGATCACAGTTCATGGCCTTACAGACCAGACTCAGCAGGGTAGTTGTGCACTATTTCCCATTATCATTATTGTCTCCCCCTTTGTGGGGTGTGATAACTGTTGCTGTGTACCATTTGGTGTGTACACAGCCTGACATGGAGCTATGATTGAACATGATGTGTATGTGGATAGCTGAATGTTCTTACATTTTTGTAGGATACACCCTGGGATGCTGACAGGTTCCATGAAAGCTGTATGTATGGCTTTAGAGAGTGCAGCTTGTACCTGCATAGTCATTATTACAGGGGCCATGTAGTGTACATGGATATATTACTAAGTGTACCTGTTGGGGGGGTGGGAGTGGGTTTAGGTTCTCCAAGACCCTATCTGGATGAACGGGTGCTATTTCTGTAGGTGCATTACTTCCTATGCCATAGTGCTGTGCAGCACGTCAGGTCTTGTCGTTGCCATTACGATTAATGACACAGCTATAGAATGCTCTGTGCTTGGTCTCATAATATTTGGCTGATTAGTTTCACAGTAGCTTTGTGTGGTTTTATGTGGTGTATCTGCATCTTACTTAGGCTGACCAGGGATCACCTACACTCATGTGTGTTCACTCTTGCAACAGTTACTGCCTTCTGTGGTACAGTTTAAAACATGGTACCAGCAGTTTGCCTTCTTGTTTGTGTTGGGTTGAATCCTGGTTCTGTTTCAATGGCACAATCACTGCACATATGTGATTGCTTAAGGTTAATTTGTGTAGGATTCAGCATTTGCACATGCATTGTCCATCTGCATGGGTGCCATGACAGTCACCACTCTGCTCTTAGGACACATAACATTGGCATTGGAGACTATGTGTACTGTTAGCCCTGTTTGTGTGACTACTGTGATCAAGGTCAGTGGGGTTGATGGAATCCAACATGCATTGAGCGCAGGTGTTGGTACATGAGGAGTCTTCCCAGTTCATAATGGAATAGTTAAGAGTAGCCATTATTATGGTTCTGTCTCAGACTTAATCTTCCCCATTACAGCACATTATGACAGTTGGGAAATCCGTGGCCTGGTGGGTGATCTGTCGCAAGGTGCAATTTGAATTCCACCTTGTCACAAAGGTAGCTGCTCAGCATAATGCATCTGAAGTTATGCAAGTGCAACTAGCGTGGGTGTGTACATATCCTTTAGGACTGTGGACACACCTGCGACCCATGTGTTCCAATAAAGGATAATGGGCAAGAGGTGAGGTATGTGTTATAACATGGTCATGCAAGTGTGCTCTCTGGAGCATTGAAACATGTCTCAGCCACTGCACAGATATGTTCTCCATGTTAGGCATCGACATATGTGTGTCCGTATAGTGTTTCTGACATGTATCATTGTGTAGCGAGACCCACAGTTTATTGCTTGGCTGTCCCTGTAACAGCAGTGGACCTTCACTTGAACTGTGCATGATGAAGGCACTATAGGTGAAGCATGAGCCCTAGGCAGTATCCAGATTCCCAGGGGTGACAGGTGCAGGCCCTGTCTGGCAAAGCATCATGGTCTATCAACCATGTTATCCCCAGTGGACAGATACTGGATACCCTTTGACTTGCACCACTACAGTAGACAATTGTGGAATGCAGTCCTTTTGTCCCTGTACTGCAGTATCATTCTGGCCAATGTCAGAATGCTACCCAGGCCTTGGGACATACCTGCATGGGCTACAAGACCTGACAGTTCCTACATGTGTTTCCATGCAGTCCAGTCTACTGCATCACAGGTCCTGCACAACAGCATGGAATATGCCAGAGCCATGTGTATAGTTCAAAAGGTGGTATGAGTGTATGGGTATATGGTTAATCATGGCAAACAAGCAGCTGACAGTATGTATGCCCTCGTATAGGTTGGTGTGTAACATAGTGCTAGAGTTTGCATTAACAAATGAGTACTGTTGGGCATGTTTCCAGCCACGTGTTCTGAGGCGTGGCACAATTATGTAAACTATGTCATACAGGTTGTGTATTTCAGTGTCTGTCTCTTCCAGCTTGGAGGGTCACTTGTTTGGCCAGATACTTAGAAGTGTCTGTGAGTGTGTGTGACTTCTGGTAGTGTGTGGGGTGTCCTTACTGTGTTCGGGTAAGGGTATGTGTTGGTTGTGTTGATGAGCTGCATGTGTTAACCTATACCTCATGACTGTCCAGTCCAGTCATGGCTGTAGACTGGACTGCCTTCCAGCTTACCCCTGTAGCTGCATCCCAAACAATGTGTGGGGCATGGTGTTAGGTGGGTTTGGCAGTGTACATGGCATAGAGATTAAATTCCCTCAGGATGGCCACATACACAAAGCTGTCATTAGTAAACACCAGTAGCTGACTAGTGGACATGCCTGGATGAGCATTCAGTGCTACAAGTACCAAGTACTGTATTTAGTTTATGCATTGCTTATGAAGATGTTTTAGACAGTGATGCTCACATGTAAATATCTGTGTTATGGACATGACAACACTGGCTATTACGGAAACATTGTAGCTACCTTTAGCAGCAATCCTCCTCTGAGGAGCACATCACATCCTGTTAGTTGATTACAGATGATGCAAGTGTCTACAGGTCTGTTTCCTTCTCTGGGTATATACTCACATATCCACCAGGACCATGAGCTCTGTTGGGCACAGACACCCACTCTCCAAACAGAGTCATGTATCAATAGACTCTGATGCCACTATCAACATGATCAGGATATAATCAGATGGTGTGAGCCATCACCTATGAATTGGGTATTACACATGGGCAGCTATCTCCTACATCTTACACTCCTACTGCAGATGTTACACTGGAGTTAAAGATGATATGGATTCATATGCTGTTTCATTACTAGTGCTGTGCACTACCTTACATACAGTATGTGCAAGCGGGTGTAGGGTTGGCAATGAGAGGCTGGGCTACATAAACCTGGTAGTTCAACCAGTGTATTTCTACTCTCAATATCCACTCTGTGTAGGTGTGCACATAGCCATTTGGCCCAGCCCTGTAACAAGGGTCACTACACATTTGCATAACATGTACACATGCACAGCTGTTATTGCTTGCAAATGATACTAGAGAGGTCCAGCCCTGTAACAAGGGTCACTACACATTTGCATAACATGTACACATGCACAGCTGATATTGCTTGCAAACGATATTAGAGAGGACCAGCCCTGTAACAAGGGTCACTACACATTTGCATAACATGTACACATGCACAGCTGTTATTGCTTGCAAACGATACTAGAGAGGACCAGCCCTGTAACAAGGGTCACTACACATTTGCATAACATGTACACATGCACAGCTCTTATTGCTTGCAAACGATACTAGAGAGGTCCAGCCCTGTAACAAGGGTCACTATACATGTGCATAACATGTACACATGCACAGCTGATATTGCTTGCAAACGATACTAGAGAGGACCAGCCCTGTAACAAGGGTCACTACACATTTGTATAACATGTACACATGCACAGCTGTTATTGCTTGCAAACAATACTAGAGAGGTGGATATTACATGTGTTATGTGCATGGATAGTTACCTGGCTCTTCCAATTATCTTTGCTAGCATGCTGCTAAACTGTCAGATGAATACAAATGATATGTATCCTGTTATTGAGTATTGTAATTGCCAATAGACATAACTACTGTTTGAATAACATAACAGAACTGCTATGTAGAACAGAATACAGATCTTCCTAAAATACTGTACATTACACAGTTATTGGCACAACATCCCACAATGCACACCATATTTGCATGGTAAGCCCACCTTTAACATGTTCATCTTACTTATACACCCATACATATGTTGACTGTTACAATATATCGACATATACTGTCTCCTGTTATAGCACATACTTGTTAGACCAGTCCTGACACTGACAGTGCCTGGAAGCAAATTGGTGAGTTCCAAGCCCATATCACCCCTTGTGGTGTATGCGGAGTTTGCCGTGTGACCTACAGCAGTGCACACATAGCACTACAAGCATTGCTACTGCTCAACAATACATCGCTACAAGATAGCTATTTCCACTATATGCATTGATTACACTGTAATTCTTACAGAAGAGGTACTACATACACAGACATACTACATGTTATACATACCGTCTTAGTAATCGGAGGTGTTATTGACTAGTATAATACTTGTTTTTGGTTAGTCTTTCAGTGTTTTGTACTGTCCTACAGGTAGATACACATGGTTTGAATGTGTGACAAGGCAACCTTTTATAGTTTAAGATCAGTAACGTGCTATCCCGATAACCAATTGGTGTTCCTAAGTAGCTAATTACATGCACATCAGCTGTGCTGCTACTGCCTTAGCCAATACCATGGCTACAGTGGAGTATAATAGAGTCCCTTTGCCTTACTTGTGAGGAAGACAGCGTGGAAGTGTTGTTTGGAATATATTGCAACAGCTGTATGGAGACGAACAGTAATATATTGTGTGTAATGCGTAGAGGATTTGGTCTAAATGTGAGTACTGCTGTTATATTTCTGAACATTGCTACTTGTGCAGGGTTTGTCTGTACCTAATACTTCTGCATATGTTTCAGTCTGGCCAGGTTGTTTGACCAGCTCAAGGCTGCATAGCTATGCATATAATGTTAGGGGGTTTACAGTTTGCTTACCAGACATATTTAGTTTGGTGTTACTGTGTATCATACTGTGCTGATAATCAGTACTCGGTAACACTTCCTGGTGTACGAACCTTTCAACCCTCTGAAAAGGGATTAGTTCATACAAACCCTGTTACATCAGCAGCTGTTCAATTGTATAACAGCAACTATTTCACATAGGGCCATGTTAGTGTGTCTGTGTCCAGGTATGTTAAGGTTTCAGCAGATGTTGTACAGTAGTTGAATAATTGGTTATGGTATGGCAGTATGTATTGATATAATTATTTTGGTTGTGGGGTAGATGCTGGTGGGTGTACATAGCACATGCAGGTGTGTAGGAACCCCTTTTATACAATGTCTATATGTGTGTGGGCATTCTTTCCCTATATGAACACCTATCCCTTAGTGGACTAATACTATGGTAATTGCAGGCTGATTCATTAAGGCACTGTTAAATGCTTCCTGTATAGCATGCAAGTACTGTTACTCCTTGAATCCTTTTGGCAATACATCAGAATGTAATAACGTTTTGCAAAATGAAAGCTGTCTGTGTATTTCTGTCATGGATATTTGCAGTCATTGCAGTTGTGTTGGTGACTGTATCCCTAGAACATATTTGTAATAGTGTATTGGCATATACTCTTCATATGTTATGTTCATATTATTTTTTTGGGGGGGCAGAATGTGTGATTGCTATGGTCCATGTTATATTCAGATATGAACACTTTGGATGCTGTCTACAGACGTGTATGTGTGTGTGTGTGTGTGTATATATATATATATATATATATATATATATATATATATGTGTGTGTGTGTGTGTGTGTGTGTGTGTGTATATATATATATATATATATATATATATATATATATATATATATGTATGTATATATATATATATATATATATATATATATATATATATATATATATATATTGCATATGTTTATCTGTACCTCCATAAATGTGTAGATGTTTTTAACCTATCTGTATATCTACATATATATGTAGACCTGTATATATTGACATGCCTCTATGTATATCTCTCTCTCTGTATAAATATATATATATATATATATATATATATATATATATATATATATAGATATATATAGATATATATCTATATATGAGCATACACCTTTAATTGGGTACATGGTGGGTTGTCCTATTTCAACACATTCCTCCCTTTTGTGTTTTAACCTGTCTGCATACACAACTGAGATAGGTACATCCCAGGTAACTTAGTGTTAGGTTACTCTGAGGATGGAGTACATGATTGCGGGTTCTACTCCTGGAAGGTGTTATTATTTTACCTGTCAGAGTAGGTACTGGTAGGGAAAGTGTGAATAACCCACATTTACGTGGTTGTAAGCAGGTTTGCCCGTGGTCTGCATGACGTTAAGCAAAGGTTAAACCTGTAAAGCGCTTCTCCGTTTACCATGTTTCAACGCCGCTTACCATCGCGCAAACCCATGGAAACCCACTTACAACTGCTTAAGAGTGCTTTAATTCACCTGCATCCAACAGCCCTTATTCTGGCCCTCAAAATAACCTAACAGCCCTTGCAGGTCTTGAACCCAGGACCATGAAGACCACAGTCACTGACTTTACCACTAAGGCATCTGAGATATGTACAAATGTTATGGTGTTTAGAATATACATTGTACTACAGACATTCCTCACTACTGAAAACAAATTTGACATTCAGTTGGTGTACATATGTCTGATACATGTTAATGTTCATATGTTTGTGAAATTAGGTGCTGCAATGTGACATGACAGGGTGTATTATGAATGAGAAAGGTTCTTGTTTTGTGTCCTTTTTATATTGTCCCCATACTCCATGTAAACCCCTCCAGTTCACTTATTGGACATCCGACCCAGGCCCTTCTTGATGCATGATTGCATTAGCCATCATTCCTCCCCCACCCCAATCTTCACATACACAACAACCACCCCTTCTATGGTGTGAATTAGGTTAATATTAATTGTTATAATACCAGAGCTGCATGTGTTTTATGTACACTCCAATTCCTTTGGAGTGCTTCTGTGTCATGAAGTGTGTTCACAGATGTTTATATATATGGCTATTGATGTAACTGTATAATATATATATATATATATATATATATATATATATATATGTATATATGTACAGACATCACTGACATGCATGCATATATATATATATATGTATATATATATATATGTATATATATTTCATATTAATTTGTAACAGTAATACATTTGTAGATTGGAATGTGTTAGTTCACAAACTACATTACATTAGAATGTACTGTACATATGTACACAAAGTGACTGTCCCATTTGTGATCATTACAGTGAAATGCATATGGTGTAAGGTGTAGTCTCAAGACCATGAAACATGTATACAGCTCGGATGGCTTAGTGGTAAGTCCCATGACTATAGTAGGCATGGTCCAGGGTTCAACACCTGTGATGCTTTACAAATGTTTTTTTACTGCAGAATAAGGCTCATTTAAGCAGTTGTAAGCATGTTTAAAAGTGTTTGTGTGACATTATAGCAGCAGTTAAACACAGTTAAACTTTGTAACGTATAACCTGTGCGAGCAAACACGGCCACATTGGCTAACTACTCAGGATATATACATGTCAGTGAAGTAATATCTCACTATGTGCTGACATAACATTACATTCTCTGTTGACTGTACTCTCCAGCACACATGGGTTTATATGGGTGTTTCGAATGTTTATTATACAGACGATTACTACCTATATATGCAAGCTGTGTTTAAGGTATACTTTTGAACATGATAAACATCCCTGCCTTTATCGGGATTAGAACCTCGAATGCACAGATACTGTGCAGATGCTGTAACCATTACACTGTTGACATTAACGGTATTTCCGCCTGTTTCCTATTTAGATGATTTCTATTTGTAAGCTAGGCTAAGCAAAGGTCGGAGGCCCCCGAACTCACTGAGCTTCATGTACTCTTGAAATAACAACATATAACAAATGTACTGTGAGACAATACATTGCATTCCTAACTACAATTGCATAGCCCCTCACTGACACACTTCAAGGGAAACCTTGTTGTGTGAATGGGTAACAGAATATACACCCCTGGGATCATGTGTCCCAGAACCATACAGCCAGGGGGTGGGGGAACCTGTCCGATTTGATAGCTGCGAGACCTGTTGGAGGAATTGAATGGTGTTGAATTGTCACATTAACATGCCCTCTTTAGCTCACTAAGTGCCCCTATCACCCTCCACAACCCCAGTCTTCAACAGCTTCCAGCAACTCTGCCTGAAATTGCTTCATTGGCTATGCTTGACAGAGGCTCAATTACTTCATCAATGGTGCGGGGAAAGCCAACACACTGTAGCTATGCTTCTAATTGCCCTTGGGCAGATAGGTAGTAGGCTATCTGTGAACCTCTAAAGTGAAGGCCATCACAGCCATAATATGTGAATAAACAGACCTTCAGATTACAATATACAGTGAGAAATCACCATGTAGTCAGGAAACAGTTAAATACCGCAAGAACATACAGAACACTGATACTTAGTCACTCCAAAAGCCTATCTTGGAAGCTGGAAGACATTTATAAGTTTAAGGCTTTCTATTGCCTACCAGAAGGTTACCTACAGGAGAGATGAAAAACAAACACAGATGGGGAACATGCATGCAACGATACCATACTGGCAGATGTGTCAGCCTTAGGCTTTGGAATACTGGCCAAGGCTATTTGTGCTCCCATGGTGCCGTATTTAGGAGAGTCTTGAAGGTGAATACCAGCTCTGTAAATAGCACATTGCAGATTCAGTGAGGGTTATGCTACTCAACACCAGGGGTTGTGATCACAACATGCATGCACTCACAGCACTCCTCAGGATGGACAACATCAACATCTGTGCAGTAACTGAGACCTGTCTTAAGGCTCCTGAGAGCACACCAGCACTACCAGACTACAATCCATACCACACATTTCAGCCACAGAACATGGACTGACACAGACATGTAGGGTCTGTATCCATATTCATCAGGGATACCTACACCTCCAGGTTAGTGGGACAGCATGATACCTCTGAGATCATCCATGTTCAGCTAGCATCAGCCACAACTGCAGTGTAAACTGTGGCCTGCTACAGATCACCCTCCATGACCCAGGACCACCACCCCACCTACCTGTAGACAGTGGAGAACATGACAGTCCTAACGCACACCCTGTCATTGGTCGATGTCAACTACCATACCATTAACTGGGAAACTTACTCTGGTACACACTTCCAGGCCCAGCGCTTCCTGGAATTTATCATCTCATATGTCCTGTATCAGGTGGTAACCTCCCTAACGTGGGGTGGAAACTACTAGAAGTGGTCATCACCAGCATGGGCAACAGGTGCACCACAGCGGAGGTTAACCGGTTACTGGTTAGATCTGACCATGAACTATTCACTGTTTCCACACCCAAGCATCTCCTCCACCCACAGATACCACAGTGTATACCTTTCCTACAGCTAAATTTACACTACTAGTGACAGGGGTGGGGGGGGTTTCACAGCCCCCATGCTAAGGGGAAACACTGCTCAAGATACAGACAGATTTACAAATGCAGTCTATATGCACCTACACGAATGTATGGATCGTGCCATCACTGGTAAACCAAGACTCACTACCTTAGACAAGGACACCGGTCTGGTGGACCTCTGTAATAAACAGGCTGTACTACAGAAGTAGGACAGTGTTCCAGACAAACAGCAAATCCCACAGGCTAACATCAGCAGGAGAACACGCAAGGATTCAAAACATAACCACAAAGCCTTCTATGGCTATGTCAAGGATCTACGTAGTGACACACAGATTTGCACTGCACTGGTGAAATATAGCACAAAATATGCTGACCCTACTGATATCGCCAACATCCTTACAGATACATTCAGTGCATACTTCACCCCCCTAAAGAGCCCACAACACTACCCAAAAGGTACAGTATCCCACACATCAGAGACACATAGGTGGAAATGGCCCCCTCTAACAGCAGAACACAGCGTCAATGGAGGCAGATGTTGTTCCAGACTGCATCTTGCAAACTGTACAAGACAACCTGACCCCCCACCTAATTAAGCTTTCCTACCTCAGCCTCTCCACAGGCTACATGCCCATACAGTGGCAAGTGGCAACGGTTATTCCACTCCATCAAGGTGGAATCACAATTGACCATGGTAACTACCACCCCATAAGCCTGACTAGCCTGGTCTGTAGTGGTATGGTTCACATCCTCATGGCATTCATTGACAAAGACATTGGTAACCTCCGAACACGTGACCAAACCCAGGTCAGCTTGGTTGAGTGCAGTTCATGCCTACTGAACCTGTTCGACATCTTAGATACAGTCACCAAGACATTAGATGACGGGGGGAGGTGGTTCACACATACTACCTGGACCTTGCCAAGGCTTTTGACACCATGCCTCACTCAGGTGTTATTGATAAACACACCAGTCTGTACATACACCCATACATCATAGGTTGGGTTGCCAATGGGTTTACAAACAGAACCCACATGGTACGACTAGTGGTCTCCAGGTCCAACTCTTGACCAGTCACGACTGGTGTCCCACAGGACTCAGTCCTGGGAGCCCTACTGTTTGGCATATACATCTCAGAGGTACAGGCAAACACAGGTGGACTACGACAGACCATGATTGGCAATGACTGCGAACTGGGAGCCATGATTGTTAGTCCAGCTGACACAGACATCCCTCAAGGGGCCTCACAGAGAGCGTCACAGGGTGTCAACATTATGGCCTCCAGCCAAGTGCCACTAACTGCATGGTCATTCCATTGTGGAATTGGCACCCACATATTAACACATAAGTGGCAGCCACTTTAATACAGATGAGGTAATGGGGTATCTAGGGACTAAGGTAGATAGTAATCTCCCCTTTGACAATCATATCTCCACAGTAGTTAGGACATCCTTCTATGTAGGTCATCTGATTACTAAAGGATTCCCATCCAGAAATACTGGGGTTATAGTGTCCCTTTACTCATCAGTCCCATCATAGGGTATAATAACCCATGTGGGATGTACCTCAGAAGACACTTACAACAGTTGGGAGGTCTACGAATGTACCTCGCTAAGGGGAATACTGGCCTCCAACATATGGCCTATGCAGCCAGACTAAATAAACTTCTGCTTTACTCAGTGTGATCTCGTTTACCCAGAGATGATCTCCGCTGGGCAACACAGCCATGTCAAACTCAGGCTTGATGGATATGCTCCACCTATGGGAATCCATGTCACAGTGAGCCACACACTGTAGTGAGCTGAACATTGCCACAACAATAACGGGAAGATACTGGAGGGACAACTTCTTGTCACAGACACTCCCCATACTTTAGAACAACATCCCTAACTACATTGTACAGAGCCCCTCACTAACACTCTGCAAGAGAAACCTTGAAGAGAGGCTGGGGAACAGTAGATGCACCCCAGGGATCCTACCATTGGCTCTGCTCCACAGAGGGACAGTTAATGAATCAATGGGGTGGCAAAATCTGACACATTTTGGCTGGGCTTATGAATGGCTTCTGGCAGTTGGACAAGTACCTACCTATGAATCTATACATACAGTATCTGTATATGCTGATAGCTTAATTTACTGTTGAGGTGTTGACTTACCTTGTGCCAATGGCAGTTGTGTGTGCAATAGTTGAGGGCTGCCTATGTTGGATGCACACAGTAGACTGCCTATACATGACAATTTACAGGTAGTTTTGTGTGTGTCATCCATTTTTTACTGTGTGTGCAGGTGGAGAAAGGTGTCAGTCCCTAGGTGCCTACACTGTCAGTGTGTGTGCTATACGTTCCCTCTTTGCCAAGGCATGGGCATACTGGGCACGCCTCTGTCTGCCTACTGGGGCTGGGTCAGGGTGTTCGTGGTGTGAGTACCTGTGTGCCTGTGAGGCCCTTGGCAGTGGTGGTGGGCTGTATGGGCCTTCACCATTCTGCGCTTGCTGCAGCTGTTTCCGCAGGACCATATTGTGTAGCATGGCACACACTATGAAGATGTGGGCACATGTGCCTGGAGAGTACTGCAAGGCTCCACCAGATATGTCCAAGCAATGGAACCGTGATTTCAGCATCCCAAACACACGCTCTATGATGATTCTGGTTTGTGCGTGTGCCTCATTATGGCGTTCCTGCATGGGTATGTATGCATTTCTGATGGGAGTCATCATCCATGGTTCCAGTGCATAGCCAGCATCTCCCACCAGGTGGCCATTTAGGATGTCCCCCCTGGCAAATAATTGATACAGCTGTGAGGCATGCCAGATGTGGGATCGTGTTAGCTTCCAGGGCTGCCAGCACACACATCCATGATAATGCCATTGGCATTGCACACGACCTGGAAGTTGATGGAGGGGTATCCCTTACTGTTTATGTAGCGCCTACCCTGCTCACTGGGTGGTGACTTGATGTGTATGTGCATGCAGTCTATGGCACCCAGTACCTCCGGGTATTCTGCCACATGGTGGAAGAGATGCATATTGCTGGCCAACTCCTCCTGCATTCGGGGGAAGTATATGTGCTCATTGGCATGTGGTAACATGGCATCCAGGAACTGGTGTAGTACCCTGGATGATGATGCCTGTGAGATCCCCATGATATCCCTAGTTGGTCGTTGAAAGGTACCTGTAGCTAGTATTCTCGGGCTTACACTTACCTTCGTATCCACTTGGATGGGTTCCCCTCTGTTTGTTCTGGCTCTGAGGCATGGCTGGCACAGCTCCACAAGTTGCTGTAGGATGTCCCTGTCCACCCTGTAATGCTCTACTATCTCCAGATCATGTAGCCCCTGGTAGGTTACGTTGGGTCTCAACACTCTCCTCCTCCTCTCGTGCCTGAGGTGGTCGTGTGCATCATCCTCCACACCACCTTCAGTCTCCAACACATGCTGGTGGATCAAAGCTATGGCAGCCCCTAACATTTACTTAATAAAAGTTCCCCGTCTGTATACACCACTGGTGCAGAGTGTATGGGAATACACAAATGTGTGTAAGGTGCTTTCACACTTTATAGTATTGTGCTATGGATGCTGCTGATGTCAGTGGGTGTGTATGAGGTATTCCAGCTGCAGCATGTCTTAATTATGGGTTTTGCAAGTGTGGGGCCTTTACTGCAGAGATCTACTTGCCTGCCTTGATTAATTTGTTGCCCTTTAATTCACTTTTAGACCTGGATCCCTTCCCGTTATCAGGCATGCATCCACCCGCCGTCTTTCTTGTTTTGTACTTTCCCTACACAGTCGTGGCAAAATGTGCCTTTTAGCTGATATACTGCGAATCGGCTTTGTTCTGCTTTGACACTTTACTGTTTTCTTTGCAGTACAGCCCCTCCCCTTTCCTGTTCTGCAGGTAGCTGCTTGCAGCCTTGTTAGCTGTTGTCAGTGGCCCACTGTAGGCTCCTAGGTGTTAATTAGTCATTTGTACTCCAATTTCACTGCTGCAGCATTTCCTTATTTCTTTCCTATATCCTTCCTGTTTCAGCTGCAGTGTGCGCCGCGCATACCCATTTACCGGGTTTACGTGCATTTTCATCTCCGTTCACATGCATACTTGGTTACCTTGTGTACTCTCAGCTATGCATAGCTATGGCCAATTCGACACACTCCTATCCTGCAGCTTTGCCTAGCTAGGGGCAAACCGGTTTAGCAATGCTCCAATGTGCTTACAGCAATGGCGACACACCCCTCTCTTGATGTCATCTTTATCTCAAGGGCACACCTCGGTGTTATAATGCTACACTGTGAGGTGCATCCTTACACCAGTGGGGAATCTGTGATTCACTATTACTCCTCTCATTTGCATGGCATTGCCTACTAATTCCTAGCTACTGGGCATAACACTGTCACTGCCCCTTAGCAACCCTTGCACCATAGTATGGTGTAGCATGCCTGCCATTGACTATTATGGGGAAATTGTGATATGTGTTTCATTGCGGTTTTATTCTATATTTTTATATATTCCTTGTGATCCCCTTTGCACACCGCTGCCCTGCGCTTCCACGTCGCGATAGTGCGATTATATATATTAAATGTTAATTTTATATTTTGTGCATTTTTTATGCCAATGGCTATATATTTAGCCATTGGCATATATTAACAATATAAATGTGTTTGGTCGGCTGTCATGGCTCTGATTTTATGTTTGCAAAAATGTAAACCGTTTACTGCCGTTTACATTTCTGCATGCTTACACTATGCCTGCACCACTTCCTGAATCACTACATACTGTCATTTGCATGCTACACTGCTGCACATGGGGTAATTAGCGTACAAGGCTCGGGAGTTGTGCGGGCACCAGGTATGGGAGAACAACCCGCCCCCCCAAAAAAAAAATGTGAGAGCATTTTCAGCTTAACACCACAGTTCTTAGTGTGAACACAACTGGGACTGCACCATAACCCCATGGTAGGAGCAAAACTACATAATGATTACAGTGTCATTCACAAAATACACATCCCTTGAGTGCTGCTCAACATACTTGTTTAGCTTAAATACAGTTTTAATATATATTTTTTATGTGTAGGGCATACCCCCATGTAGGTAGAGAACCCACATAGATCTCTTGTATGTACTATTCTAGCACCAGTTCATCCCATCACGGGAAAATAAGAATTTTTCCAGTGTATGAATCCAGTTTGGTACCATTCAGTCTGGTGAATTCCCAGGATAACCACAACTTCACTACAAAAGTAAACGAAAATAAAACTCTCACCACTTTAAAGCTCCACTAGCAACTGTATGATAATATAATTAATACTACATTATAATGTGGTAAAAAGATTAGCAACACACTACACCTTAAACATAAGTTCACAATTAGCACCACACTACAACTCCACAAATATAAAACATTCAGCAAACTACACCTTTATAGTGAAAATATAAAAAGTACCAAAATGCTGCTTTACAACAGGACACAATTAGCACATTTCAACCCCACAATGATAAGCAGTCAGCTTAGTACAGCCCCAACCTGTAAACAAAATGCATCACATTCAGCACCCCACCCCTCAGTAAGAAACCAACACCTACCCTTCTGCAGAGTGCAGTCATCATTACAGCTATGGGAAATAGGACAAGTCAGTACTTTTGTTCAGATATGAAGCAGACCTACAGGAGTGTAACTAAGTTAAGGTATGGAAAAAAAAGGAGAAAACTTACATGTTTAATGAATTAATGGTGTATCTGTAAAACAAAGTTACAACAGCTGTGAGAGGCAGTCATGAATTAACCCCCAAAGGCAAATAAGGCAGACAAAAATTATTCAGATCCAGCATGAAGTACTGTAAACAGTGGACCAAAAAGAATACCCAGATAAAACTACAGGCACTCAACACCAGTAACCCCACTAACTGCAACATTTGCAACACTCCTGAATCAATGAGGTGTCTCATTTTAAGTTACTGGAACAATTTGTTAAGCTTGCTAAACAACATGTTTAACTCCCTAAGCACAAGAGTCTGTGTAAGAAAACATGCGAAGTACTGGGCTAGAAAAATATGCTAAAAGTCGTTTACCTCTGCAAGTGAAGAAGTTTGACACTACTCAGAGGAGCATCCTTAAATAAGGAATATATAGCTCATCTTCATTTAGGTAGGGCATTTATAACATTAGCTACTGTGTGTCTAGTGTGTGTCATCACCACCTTTAGGATTATGAACTTATACCTTTGCATTAGTTTGCCCCTGCCCACACAACATGAGGTGACACAGAGATCTACGATCTCCCATCCACGTGTCAAAGATTTCTCTGAAAAGAGTCAGTGAGGGGTCCTCTGTCAGTGAGGGACTCTGCCTGCCTGGACTAGTGTGACTGGTAGTGTGAGTTGAGTCTCTCAATCTGTCCCTCCACGTCCCTATTTATATCCGTGTTTGAGGTTTAAGTCTCTTTCTTCTCGTGGCTCTCTGGATTTTTGATTTTTTTGGTGGAGCATGTCCATTAATCCGGTTTGGACATGGCCTTGTATGTCAGGGGACAGATCCCCTTCTGAGGGCGGTATAAACGACTGAATAGAGCTGAGTGGCCATGGCTCTGGCACCAGTTATCCATTTCTATGAGACGTTTATCACCCTATCCCCCTTCACCATATTGTGCAACTCAACTCCAATACATAGGGTACTATAATGTTGGAACTAATGTTCTACATTCAGAAAAAAATGACATTAAGTTGAAAACCAGGCTTAGATTGAGTCAACTTCACTTAGATTTAAGAAAAGCGCAAAATTAAATTATCAGTGGAACTCCATGATGTAAAAGCTAAAATAGAGTTAGTTAAGAAATCTTTAAAGACTTATTTGCATTATAAAATTGACTTTGCACATAAACTGTTTAAGATCTACTCCCTTGAGTTTACACCTCAAACCAGCACATTCTTTCTTTAAAGCTGAGTCAGTAAACTAAGAAGAGGGTTTTATTGAAAATCTGTCACTTGACCTCAGGTTCCCCTGCAGACTTTTGCAGAATACTATCAACAATTGTATGCTGAAAATCAGACCTTAAACCTTACTGAAAACATTTCAGATCAATATCTTGCTCCCTGTGTCTTCCAAATTTATCATTAGAGCAAGCTAAATAACTACTATCCCCATTCTTAATGAAAGAGCTAACCCAAGTTATTAAAACTGCAGCTCAGAACAAAAGTCCAGGACCTGCTAGATTTCCCTTAGAAATTTAACAGAAAGGTGAGGAAAAATTCCTTCGCAATTTTTGGTACTTACCAATGTCTTACTTACTGATACAATTCCACTTTCATGGAAACAAGCTACAGTAGTGTTAATACTCAAACCAGGTAAAGGCACACTTAAGTGTATTCTCATACCATCTCATATCAGTGCTAAATCATGAGTTCAAACTTTTTGCTTCCTTTCTAACACATAGAATTGCCCCTCTCCTTACCACGTTGATTCACGTAGAACAGACATTTGTCATGAATTGTATCACATTTGACAATTTACTCTAAGTAGGCATGTTACAGAACATACCTATACTCACAAACAGTAACTTTTAATTGTGAATTTACATGCTAAAAGGGCCTTTGATAGAGTAAAGATGGTCCTTTTTATTTAATATCCTTGGGAAGTTTGGTTTCCCTTCTAACTTAATTACTGTACCAGAACACTTACATGCATTGTCACAACATTCCTCTGTAGTTCCTTGTTATTACCTTACAAATAGTTTTTGATGTTGTCAAAGTTTTTATATTGTTATTTTAATATGAACATGTTAATAAAGTTGTGGTCTGGAAAAAATAAAAATAAAACTTTACCAGTCAGCTAAAGCCTTTTCCCAGTAGCGGTAGTTCTAGACACCAGAGAGCCCTTTCTCCAGATGTCTTCAGAGGTGTGCTGAAGTCAGATCGCCCGAAAGACAGCCCTAGGCTACTTTGTCATCTTTGTGCTTTTTGAGTGATAAAACCTGCTTATTCTTTGCTTTTTTTATGTTTTAACATTTCGATCACATACATCTATTGTAAAACTCAATTATTTCTGTCAAAAGTTTTGGCAAGTTCCCTTTCCTTTCTGAATATCAGTGCCATTTTAGTCAGTATGTATACTGCTAACTAGAACTTATGTCTGTTTTAGGCTTCAGTAATATTGTACTGTTGGTTTGTTCTGACTGTCATTTTAAAGTCCTACAGGTGACATTGTAGAAGCTGCCAATGTGGATATATAGTTAAAGTAAATATGGAACTTTCCTTTAGATGATATGTAACCTCACATCTAGCTGAACAAAAATGCTACTGATACATTTTCGTATTTTGCATGTCTTCCAAGATAATGGACATTGTTTATGAAAATTTACAGAATCACATTGGCATGGGATTTTTTATATCATAATACAGGTGGGAAGATTTTGAATGTAATGGCTATTAACGCAGTAAAATAATATTCTTTTGAACAATGTTGTCATTTGTACTTTTTAAAATATTTACCATTCACAGGTTATTTATGGATGATATCTATTTCTTTATTCTGTTTTTTTACGAAAGGCTCAAGAATCAGAGGATATAAGCTGGCTACTTGAAATGTAACTTTCCTCAACTTCTGAGTGTGGAAGACTTAAAAGATATCATTACCCCATTTGTAGTGAATCCACTTAGTGTCAGTAGATCAAGCATAACAAGAAAAGAAAGGAAAGGAAAGGCAAATGTTTTATACGGAAAGCGTTGAAATACATTTTGTGCAGAGCATTTATACTACCAACAGTACTCTCAAAGTTTCTTTGTCCATTTAAGCTACGGCCTGTTAACACTGATTTAATTTTGACCTTATGTTTATTTTTTATGTGGAACAGTCTAACTACCAGACAGAGAATGTTGAAGTGCTTTAGTCCTCCTGACAGTTAATGTGCTATCGCATTAATTTCTAAAGGCTGCTTCTGTACTACCTACTGATTGATGTTTATTGATCGCTGTCCCTCTTACCTTGCACCTTGGTGGCTGCCCCCTTACCCCACACTAGCTATTCCTCTGTTAATAGCCCTGAAGTGCACCACTCTCTTTTGGTGTAGTTATGTCCCTAAATGTAATTTCTGAAAATAATCCTTATTTTCCACTTCCTGACAAATTTGCTCATTCACACTACTGTATTTCATCAGATAAGGCCTTAAAGTAACGTAAAGTCTGGCAAAAAATGAATATCTTAACCCTTTTTCTTCGCTCTACCTGAGATGCAACACTGTAATTTATTATAGACAATGCTGAATGTTCTCCAGTGTTGTCATTAGATTCCTACATATAATAACTTAGCCATCCTTCAACTTAATATTAACATTTAATTAGAAATCTGTTACATGAAAACTTTGCACAAATGACAGTATAGGTTTACATTTCATCCTGTGTAACCCAGTTATGTAGCACGTGACATGTAATTTTATTTGTTATACATTTACTATATTGTTATTATTAACATTAGTATTGTTTTTAAGTAATTTTCTTCATAGAGCTTCTAACCTTGCACTACTGTTTACTTACATGTCTTGCTCAGATCCATTTTTAAAAAGAACTTGCACAGAAGTATTTAGTTAGGTGAATACTTATTTTGATTGGTTGATTGATACTAGGTTTTATCATATACATAGTCCACATTATATGAGATATTAGGGAATTTCAAAGAAACTAATTGTATTTGTTTACTGCCTGTGACAGGAAGTAATTTTATCTTTTTTTACTATACAGAGATAAATATTTAAAAAAAGACTATTATATTATTTTCTTTGTTTTACATACTTTTTCCTTCTGTCAAATCATCTTTTTCTTGTAACATCAGGCATTGTTTCCTGCAATAAGAAAATTATGACTAACAGTAAAAAAAAAAATCTGAAATGCAGATGGTGCTGAACCCAAACTATTTGTGCATTTCATGAACTGCCATCAACATAGAGAATGTGTTGCTATGAAATGCTTGGAAAATGTTGCAATCCTGTTCACTTGCTATCATTTTCAATTTTGTTTTCCATAAACTTCAGGTATCTCGACGAGAGGAGCTTATGGATCGCCTCCTTGAGTGTGATATCATCATTTACAACATCACCGACAGTGAACAGCAACTTGAGGAAGCCACTTGGGCTGTTTCAGGTAATATATTCTAATTTCAAGACATCACTTATTTGTGTATTTAGTGGGAATATGGCTGAATTACTTATAGGGCACAAAATGAAAAGTGTTTTTTGGCTTCTAACAATACCTAAATTTTACAGGGGCCTTCCATAACTGGTGAGATAGGAACAGTGAGAGAAATCAGTGGAAAAGGCCACAATGTGCACCACTGGTTCTTTTAGTGACTGATATACTTTTATGACTAATAGTTTAGTACTCTAGTACCTAAATGCTCTCCAAACATGACTGACACATGGTGATCCTCTGAAGCAAGTCTTCCATATAGATTCATGCATTTAGTAGTGTGTATCACGATAATAAACTGTTGTCTTTAGGTAGGGAGTCCTATGATTAACTGGATTACTAAACAGATGGTAGGCAGGACCTGGAAAGATGACAGGGTAAGGGTCACTACACACATGTAACTTCTTTTGCACATTTTGCCCTCCATCTGTTGAGCATCATCCTGTCTTGGCCAGTTGACCTATTCATTCCCCATGACCATGGTGAGAGTTGACCCTGAGGGGCCCTCATTCATTTCTTCTCTTTCTTCATAATCTTTCACTCTACAGTTCTCTCTTAACTTCTGCTGTTAACCTTTACTTTTCCTAGCATATCTTCCAGGACTGCACTACCTCGATATAAAATTATCTACTTATGCAGGGGATGAATCTTCTACCTTCTAGTTGTCAATCAACAATGTTCCTTTCCTTCTGTCGGTCTGCTTTAAGTTCATTGCCACAATCCCCACTGACATGCCAACTGTATGAGGATAATATGTACTGTGGTTTACTGTTAGGTTCTGAGGTGATTCAGTAATTGATTCTTTGACTCACATATTAATCCTCAGTAGTCAGATGTGCCCTTCCGGGAGAGTTGCTCAGTTTTGAGGGCTCCTCACTGTTTCCTTCACATACTTTCCTTTATAAAGGCAAAACGATTCTCTTCACACCACCTCTCTGTTTGATGGGGATTGTTGTACCATTTAGATTCATTAGGGGGCAGTGCCTTCCACCTTGTGATGTTCATATCAGTTCTCTTTGTATAGGTTCATAGGTTCATAGTTGTGTACTAGGCTAAAGTAATGGCCCTAGGGCCTTTACAAGCCTAGCCCATAGGATTACCCTGGCATCGTGCCAACCAACCTTAGTTTCCAGTGCCTCTGTAGAGTAAAGCCACTGGAGTGAACCCTGGGGTGAATTTTCTATTTCCCATCCACTCATCAAGATTTCTCTTGAAGAGGGCCAGTGAGGTACCCCGCTTGATATGTATGGGGAGTCTATTCCATAGCATGGGCAGTCTCAGAGTTATGAACCTGTCCCTCCAGTATGTTCTGTTGATTGTGGTAATGAGGTTGAGGTCTCTGGAGCGTGTGGTGTGGAGGGATTGGCCTCCACCCCCCAACACAACCCAAATGACACCTAACCCACAGACTCAGTGTGCCAATAAACCACCACCAATAAGGCAAAACAATGTACCCAGTACACTAGTCATAGGTGACTCTATTGTCAGGTACACTGATGTCCCACTCACCAGGATAGACAAGGAGAAGGTTACTGTCAGCTGCCTGTCGGGTGCCAGGATCCGCCACATAACCCACGCACTCAGGTCACTCTACAACAAGTACAAATATGACTCTGTCATTGTCCATGTTGGTGTGAACGACCTGAGACATACCTCCCTGGACTACATGAAAAGAGACATGGAAGAGCTCTCTGATCTTGTAGCCCAGGCAGGTATGACCCTAGCCCTGAGTAGCATCCTGCCATTGCCCAGAATGATACCGCAGTACAAGGACAAAATGATTGACTTCAACAATTTGCTAAGCTTTTGATGTCATTCTAAGGGGATCCAGTATCTATCTGCCTGGGATGACGTGGTCGACAGACCACAATGCTTTGCCAGAGATGGCCTGCACCTGTCGCCCCTGGGATTCCGGATACTGGCTAAGGGTCTTGCCTTCCATATAGTGCCTTTTTTAGGCAAGGTTCAAATGACAAATTCACCACTGTAACAGGAACAGGCAAGCAAAAACTGAGGGTAATGCTACTCAATGCTAGAAGTCTAAATCTCAAAATGCACTCACTTGAGGCACTTCTTAAAATGGAGAACATCGATACCTGTGCAGTGACTGAGACCAGGTTCAAGGCTCTAGAGAGCACCCCTGCATTTCCAGGCTATAACTCATACCATGCTTTTTGGCCATCTAACCTGGACCAAAGCACCAAAAGTGGAGGTGTGTCCATATTCATTAAGGATATCCACACCTCCAAGCTAGTTGCGCAGCATAATGCATCTGAGGTTATCCAAGTGCAACTAACTTTGGGCAAAACTGCAATCCAAATTGTAGCTTGCTACAGATCCCCCACCATGCCGCAGGATTCCCACTCCTCCTTTCTTGATATACTGGAAAATATTAGGGTTCAACCAAACACCCCAATAATGGGCCATTTTAACTACCCCACCATTAACTGGAAAACTACTCATGTACCAACTCCTTTGCTCAACGCTTTCTGGAATTCATAAATTCCAATGCCCTGGATCAACTTATCCACACGCCCACCAGGGGCAACAATATCCCAGATCTAGTCATTACCAACATAAGTTCCACACCTGAAGTCAACTCCTCGGTAAGATCCGATCATAAACAAATCACCCTAGATATCCGTATCCCGCCCCCACCCACCATTAAGGAAACCATGGTAAAAAATTTCTCCAAAGTCAACTTCATGCTTCTTAAGACAGAAGTGGTGAACTTCATGACACCCATGCAGATAGACAATACAGTTACGACTGCTGAATCCTACACAAATGCACTCTATAAGCACTTAAACTAGTGCGTGGATCGTGCTATCCCAAACGGAACCAAGACGCTATCCTCCAAAAAAAGCAAGCCAATCTGGTGGTCCCCTGCCATAAACAAACTCTACAACAGAAGGAAGAAACTGTTGCAAAAGAGAGTAAAATCCTATGAGTGGAGGAGCTCCCTGGTCAGCCTCAGTAAGAAGCTGAGATCTCTTATAAGATCCTCCAAAGCTAGCTATGAAAACAAAATTGCCACTGATTCTAAGCGCAACCACAAAGCATTCTGTAGCTATGTCAGGAATCTCAATGGCAACACCCAGATCTGCTCTGAGTTACAGCACAACGGCACGAAAATTACAGAACCAACTGATATTGCCAACATCCTGGCAGATAGGTTCAGTGCTAACTTTACCCCTCTCTCACCCCCTAAAGGGCCCATATCTATACAGGAAGAATGCAGAGTCCCTGTAATCACATCTATGCAGGTAAAAGCTGCACTCTCTAAAACCAAAAACACAGTATCCATGGGACCGGACAACATCCCAGGCTGCGTTTTAGACGAACTTCAGAACGAACTGGCTCCCCACCTAAGTACCATGTTCAATCATAGTCTCATGTCAGTCTTTGTGCCCACTGAATGGCGCACAGCAACAGTTATCCCACTCCACAAAGGGGGAGCCACCACTGATACTGGGAACTATCACCCTATTAGTCTGACGAGCCTGGTGATTAGTTTGTGGCTGGATCTAACCAGATAGGAGTTTACTATTGGTGTAGAGCAATGGTCACCCATGTTAGTAATGACCAGGTCAAAGATGTTGCTACCTCTATTGGGGGTAAGAATGAGCTCGTCCAGGGCATTGGAATTAATGAATTCCAGGACTTGGGAGGGATTGGGATTTCTTTAGATGTAGCATTTCTAACAGAGCTGTCAGACATGGCTTTGTAAGTCAAGCAGAGATCGTCTCTAAATAGGTGATATGAGACAGAGAATAGTTGGAGTTTTTTAGTCTCTCCATATAGGACAGATGTTTAAAGCCTAGGATCCTCTTTGTGAGGTATTTTTGCAGCCTCTCCAGTTGTTGCAGGTGTTTAGTGAGGTACATGCCAAATGGGGCATTGTACTCTGACTGGCCTAATGAGGGAAGAGTAGAGGGAGGCAATGACATCTTTTTTCCTGGATGCAAAACCCTTAGTAATGAGATGTGCCACATAGAAGGTCTTTCTGACCACAGTGGTAATGTGGTGGTCAAAAGAGAGATTGCTGTCAACCTGTGTTCCCAGACCTCTTATAACGCCTTCTGTGTTCAGTGGACTACCATCGATGTGGTAATTCATGGGAACTGGATTTTTCCCAAAGGGGATGAAGACACATTTTTTGGCATTGAGCTTAAGGCCATGGTTCTGACACCAGTTGTTGGTCTCAGTGAGGCTTTTGTGTAGGATGTTAACATCACTCGGGGAGTTAATAATAGCTCTCAACTTGCAATCATCTGCAAACTTTTTCAGCCAGATTCCCTTCGTTTTGGGCTGGACTTTAGAGAAGTAGATAACAAACAGGAGAGGACCCAGGACTGAACCCTGTGGACTCCACTCGTGACTGGTCAGCAGTCTGACTTGGAGTCTGCTACTTTCACACTGTGGGTTCTACCTGTGAGCCAGTTTGCAACCCACTTAGTGATATAGGGGTTGACCTAGCTTTGTGAGTTTTTCTATGATTCCTGAGTGGGGAATGGCATCAAAGGCCTTGGCCAGATCAAGGTAGGCTGTATGAATTACCTTGCCTTCATTCACAGCTCTGGTGACTGACTCAAAGAATTTGACCAAGTTGAGCAGGCATGATCTACCCTTCATAAAACCAAACTGTGTGGGATCCAGAGTTTGGAGATTCCCTATATCCTTGTTTATTAGGTCCATGATGATGCGTCCCATAGCTTTGCATATCAGACTCATCAGGCTAATGGGGCGATAGTTCCCAGGGTCTGTAGTTGCTCCTCCTTTGTGGAGAGGGATGATTGTAGTGGTGTTCCATTCGAAAGGGAAAAAGCCTGAGGTGAGGCTGTAATTGAACAGGGCACACAGGTGAGGTGCCAGTTCACTCTGTAGTTCATGTAGAACAGTCAGGGATATTGTCAGGTCCCATAAAAGCTGTAATCCTGGCCTTGGATAGTGTTGTTTTAACCTGTGCAGCAGGAAAGTAGTTTTTTATTCAGACATGTCCAAGGGCAGCTCCCAGTGTTCTCTCCTGTCTATCTGATGAATCTGGGGATCTTGGGGCAATGTAGCAATTGCCTCATGTCCACAGAAAACCCTCTCCTCCTACCACCCAACACCACAACCTCTGAGAGATGCACTTATCTAGCCAAACTGGAGGTAAAGCTTTCTCCAACTAAAACTGAACTTGACAGTCATGAGGAGAAGGTAAACATTTGCACCACACCTCACTCATCACATAGTCCCAAAACCTACACCACCAAAATCCACACATAGAAACACAAAAACATTCATGGAGGCTCTCAGTAATAATCTTCTCAAGCAACAGAGACCTCCAAAGCAGAAACGCAAGCAACCTCCACCCCCCAACACAACCCAAATGACACATAACCCACAGACTCAGTGTGCCAATAAACCACCACCCATAAGGCAAAACAATGTACCCAATACACTAGTCATAGGTGACTCTATAGTCAGGCACACTGATGTCCCACTCACCAGGATAAACAAGGAGAAGGTTACTGTCAGCTGCATGTCGGGTGCCAGGATCCGCCACATAACCCACGCACTCAGGTCACTCCACAACAAGTACAAATATGACTCTGTCATTGTCCATGTTGGTGTGAACGACCTGAGACATACCTCCCTGGACTACATGAAAAGAGACGTGGAAGAGCTCTCTGATCTTGTAGCCCAGGCAGGTATGACCCTAGCTGTGAGTAGCATCCTGCCATCGCCCAGAATGATACCGCAGTACAAGGACAAAATGATTGACTTCAACAATTTGCTAAGCTTTTGGTGTCATTCTAAGGGGATCCAGTATCTATCTGCCTGGGATGACGTGGTCGACAGACCACAATGCTTTGCCAGAGATGGCTTGCACCTGTCGCCCCTGGGATTCCGGATACTGGCTAAGGGTCTTGCCCTCCATATAGTGCCTTTTTTAGGCAAGGTTCAAATGACAAATTCACCACTGTAACAGGAACAGGCAAGCAAAAACTGAGGGTAATGCTACTCAATGCTAGAAGTCTAAATCTCAAAATGCACTCACTTGAGGCACTTCTTAAAATGGAGAACATCGATACCTGTGCAGTGACTGAGACCAGGTTCAAGGCTCTAGAGAGCACCCCTGCATTTCCAGGCTATAACTCATACCATGCTTTTTGGCCATCTAACCTGGACCAAAGCACCAAAAGTGGAGGTGTGTCCATATTCATTAAGGATATCCACACCTCCAAGCTAGTTGCGCAGCATAATGCATCTGAGGTTATCCAAGTGCAACTAACTTTGGGCAAAACTGCAATCCAAATTGTAGCTTGCTACAGATCCCCCACCATGCCCCAGGATTCCCACTCCTCCTTTCTTGATATACTGGAAAATATTAGGGTTCAACCAAACACCCTAATAATGGGCCATTTTAACTACCCCACCATTAACTGGAAAACTACTCATGTACCAACTCCTTCGCTCAACGCTTTCTGGAATTCATAAATTCCAATGCCCTGGATCAACTTATCCACACGCCCACCAGGGGCAACAATATCTCAGATCTAGTCATTACCAACATAAGTTCCACACCTGAAGTCAACTCCTCGGTAAGATCCGATCATAAACAAATCACCCTAGATATCCGTATCCCGCCCCCACCCACCATTAAGGAAACCATGGTAAAAAATTTCTCCAAAGCCAACTTCATGCTTCTTAAGACAGAAGTGGTGAACTTCATGACACCCATGCAGATAGACAATACAGTTACGACTGCTGAATCCTACACAAATGCACTCTATAAGCACTTAAACTAGTGCATGGATCGTGCTATCCCAAACGGAACCAAGACACTATCCTCCGAAAAAAGGAAGCCAATCTGGTGGTCCCCTGCCATAAACAAACTCTACAACAGAAGGAAGAAACTGTTGCAAAAGAGAGTAAAATCCTATGAGTGGAGGAGCTCCCTGGTCAGCCTCAGTAAGAAGCTGAGATCTCTTATAAGATCCTCCAAAGCTAGCTATGAAAACAAAATTGCCACTGATTCTAAGCGCAACCACAAAGCATTCTGTAGCTATGTCAAGAATCTCAATGGCAACACCCAGATCTGCTCTGAGTTACAGCACAACGGCACGAAAATTACAGAACCAACTGATATTGCCAACATCCTGGCAGATAGGTTCAGTGCTAACTTTACCCCTCTCTCACCCCCTAAAGGGCCCATATCTATACAGGAAGAATGCAGAGTCCCTGTAATCACATCTATGCAGGTAAAGCTGCACTCTCTAAAACCAAAAACACAGTATCCATGGGACCGGACAACATCCCAGGCTGCGTTTTACATGAACTTCAGAATGAACTGGCTCCCCACCTAAGTACCATGTTCAATCATAGTCTCATGTCAGTCTTTGTGCCCACTGAATGGCGCACAGCAACAGTTATCCCACTCCACAAAGGGGGAGCCACCACTGATACTGGGAACTATCACCCTATTAGTCTGACGAGCCTGGTGATTAGTTTGTGGCTGGATCTAACCAGATAGGAGTTTACTATTGGTGTAGAGCAATGGTCACCCATGTTAGTAATGACCAGGTCAAGGATGTTGCTACCTCTGTTGGGGATAAGAATGAGCTCGTCCAGGGCATTGGAATTAATGAATTCCAGGAAACATTGGGCAAGTGTATTGGTACATGAGTAGTTTTTCCAGTTAATGGAGGGGTAGTTGAAGTCGCCCAGTATGAGAGTGTTAGGTTGGACCCTAATATTCTCCAGGGTGCTTAGGAACATGGAGTGTGAGTCTTGGGACATGGTTGGGGACCTATAGCAGGCTACGACCTGAATCTTTGTCTTACCCAATGTTAGCTGCACCAGAAGTATCTCAGATGTGTTATGTTGGGCTACTAGTCTGGAGGTGTGCACTTCCTTTATGAATAATGAAACACCACCACCTTTGGAGCTTCAGTCCAAGTTCTGGGTCTGAAAGGTGTGGAATGAGTTATAGCCTGGTAGTGTGGGGTGCTTTCTGCTGCCTTGAACCAGGTCTCTGTTATGGCACAAATGTCGATGTTCTTTATGTATGGGTAGGTTTAAGTATGTATGTAGTGATTTTTTTTTATTAATGCAAGATATCTGTCTATGACTAAGCTGCTGAAAGCATAATTTTTTTTTTGGTGGGGTTAGAGTTAGACATCTGAACACAGTATCAGAAAAATGATGTATAAGGGAAGTGTTCAGTACTCGTGTCCTGTTGGGTAAGGTATTGTCCTCCTAAGCCAAAGACTGTATGTTTGAGTCCCATCTGGGTTGATATAATCTAATGAACAAGGGGGATGGCATAATTTACCTCACAGACAGAAGGTACAAGCTTTGATTCTCAACTTTGAGGGGATTCTCACCTTTGAAAGAACATTAGAAAGGCTTAAAATGAACTTCAAAGGCCACTGGCCTACTACTTACTTATGAACAACTGCAAACAAGCAGATCAGAAAGATTAGCATGCTATGTTGGGGGATGGAATAATGATTACTGTACAGACACAAAGTACAGAGTTTGATTCTCACCTTTGCGAGAAATTGACTCGGGTTAAAATGGCCTACAAGGGCAGTTAGCTTAGTACTTGATATAAACCTGTTATCCTTAGTTAGATTTCTGATATTAGTATGGTAAACATCCATCTTGCTATGCAGGAATTTCTAAAGGTATCATTGGTAGAAAGCAAATTACTGAGGTGTTACATACCTAAAAAAACTGATGTTAGTATCTTATTTCAGGGAGAGTCTTTGGGCAGTAAATTATAACATTAAGCATCAATCACCTTGTGAAGCATGGTGATTAAACATTTTCAGGTCTTATCCTAGTGAAGAAGGCTATCTAGATTGGAGAAAAATGTTAATTAAAGAAGCAGGTAAGGGACAGGAGCATAAAAGCAGTGAGGCAAGTCCATTAGGTATTCCAGCCAAGCTTAGGAAATGCATGCTATGAAGAATGAAGGCCAATTAAAAAAAATATATTTTTCTGTCATTTCCACTGGTGATATTCCTTACAAGATTGTCACAACTTAGTTTTAGGAGATTCTGAAACAAGACATCAGTGATAGTCTTTATGGGGAAACAGACTAGATCCATAACACCAACACAGATTAAACAGGATCTGACTGGTTCAGTGTTTTCAGTTGAGAAGTTACCAGCTGGGCGTCATTCAGTAATTCTGGTTGAGAGAGAATTTGTAGAAAAATGAATAGGTTGTCATGAAGCAGTCTGTACTGCAAATTCTGATAAAAGAGATGTCAACATGTGTGGCTGCTGTACCTTCTGTGGTTCATGCAGCAACCCAAGAACTAATGTAAGCCCAGATACTGATGCAGTCTAGATCTTTGCCAGTTAGGCAGCTGGCAACAGTCCTTGTACCAACGACAGTGTTTACTTCATTGGTACAGCAAACTGTATTGGTTCCATGCTTGGATTTGCCCAGGTATACTTTAAAGCAGTAAAACAGATATCTTGGGCTTATCCAGCACCTGATGCAAGAGTAACATCACTTTTTTAAGCAAGGGATCAGCTCAGATACCTTAAATAAGTCCCTACGATAGTCTTGCATCCTAGCATCTTCCATTAAAAAGAAAGAAGGAAGTCATGTTTGGACAGCATTTAGGTGCTCAGTTCCAAAAGACTTACTTTCAGTGTAAGTTACCACTTACAGTGAGAGCAGGTGTTTTAGAATCTGCCCTCCCGTGGAAGCCTGTTTATAGATAAGCCTTATAATAATGTAAGTCACTTACACTGAGTTCAAATCTTTCAGAGTCAGGCAGCCTTACACTGAGAGCAACTCTTTTGGAATCTGGCCCAAATTGATTGAAGAAAATAATAAAATGCAGTCATTTTGGAGGTATGCTGTTATTACACCTGTTTTGAAAGCAGATAAACATCCCTGTTATGCTTATCTTGTAGAGCCATTTCTTTACTGAACATTGATTACAAAATACATATGTCCACACTGAATAACAAATTAAAAAAAAAACATTATGGTACATTTAGTTAATAAGGATCAAATAAGTGTGTATCATTGATAAACCTCAAACACAAGATGATATAAAAAGAATAATAACTTATTAGGTTATGCTACAATTAATTACCTTAGATGTACTGGAAGCATTTTATTCTGTAGATAGGGTTTTATTATTTAAAACATTATAACTTTTTGAATTCCTGATTCAAACTGTTAAGTTTCTAAAATAAATATATACTAATTCAAACTCTTATATTAAAATTGGTAGTTATCAATCAGTTCATTAACATTATCAACATTATGAAAGAGATTAAACAAGGATGTCTGTTACCCCCACCCATGTCATTTGCAATAACAATAGAATCCTTTGCAAATTATACATGAATGAGTAAGAAGATACATGATTTAAAAATAAGAGAGGATTGTGAATCTAAAATACAGTTATTCACATGTAACCTTCTATTGATATAAGGAGATCTAAACCTTAATATAACTTTCTTAATGAAATCTTTAAAATTATTTGAAAATATTTCTCGACTGAGGTTTAACCAACATAAAATAGAAACAAATTTAATAAATCACAAAAATTAAAGAAACTTTTGAACAACAAAAATGCTAATTGGAATAAGCAAAGTATAAATTAAGTATGTAATTAATAGATGATTGAATAGTATTATTTATTTATTTAAAGTTTGTTAACTGGGAAAGTCTGACTTGGGAACACAAGTCCAACAGACGAGGCCAGGAACACCAGCTGCATGACCAAGTTTTTATTTACCACAAAATGTAAGCGCTTTTGTTTGGTACCTGTGACTAAACTTCATCAGACAATTAAAACAAGTAACCCCCTAACTTAAATACATAAAAATTGAGCCCAATGAATTAATCAGCCAATGGTTAACATGATTAATGAAAAGAATGATTACATATTTGAAGCTTTAAACAGTAAAATACCAGAATGCAGCAACCAGTCTCCTAACAAAAGTTTGAACCATATGACATTAAGAATATTATTATTTCAAGGTTAAAAACAACCTTTAAAAATTTTTCATTTTGTAACAAATTGATTATTCCAAACAAATAAATATTATTTAAAAATAAAACAGAAACAATGCTAGTACTTAACACAAAGAAAAAGTCATTAGAAATTTAATCAGATGCTTCTTTGTCTCACCCAAACCCACCCAACAACCCTGAAAAATTATACAAAAAGAAAATTAGGTTTGTACATTACCTAATCCCGGAGGCAACACTAACGCAAGGAGGATGTGCAGACTCCACACAGAAGGCACTCCAGCCAGAAATCGAACCGGAAAACCTCTTGCTGTGAGGCGACAACGCTACCACTGCACCACTGAACCATTCTATATGTAAAGTATATAAAGTATTAAACATATAAAGTACAATAAATTAAAGTATTATTTTTATTTTAAAGATAGATTATAAATAATTAAAATTATTTTTGTTGCCCAAGGTTGTATTTTTAGTAAAACATACTGCTGTAATACTAGATAAACAAACCCAGAAAAAAAATAATAAGGCATTCCTGGTTGATTGTGTACCTTTACACTGATTTACTAAGCAGGCTGCAGTTGATGTTCACAATGTAATGGCGACTACTTTTGGATAAATTACAGACGATCTGCTAAAACAGCTAGTGAAAATAGTAAAATTAAAACAGTTGGAATGCAAATGTTTCACACATATTCATCTCTGAATATGCAATAAATTACCCAGATACTCTTCTCTTTACAGAAATCTCAGTAGTCCCAGTAACAACAACAAAAATAACAGTAGAGAGGTAGAGAAATGCAAAGCATGCCAGAAAAAATAGTACCAGCAGTGTCACAGAAAGTTCATGTGACTTCTAGCTCTCACTTCACCCTTTGTAGATGTTTTATCAAGTCGAAGAAAAGTTTCAAGTCAGTTCTGCAGATAATGTCCATGGCTGATGCAGTAGAATTTGTTCAACTTTCTATCCCCCACCCCATTTCCTGAGAAACCATATAGCAGTTCTCTTCAGCTTTGGAGACAGCTTTTCATCTTGCACAGAAGATGGTAATACACTTGGGAATCACAACACCAAAAAAGTACATGAGATTACTCTATAGTCTTTGGGATGCCAAAGAAATACAGCAAAGGGAAACAAGTTGTGAATTTATCAGACTTGAGCTGATGTGTCATTCAAAAAAATAAATAAATAAAATCAGAAGGTTGACAATAAAGAGGTTGTTAAAACTCATAAACTATGTGCCATGTGATATATTATATGGAAAAAGTACTTTATCTACATGTCTACATATGTAGGCAATGTTTGATATTTCAAGTAGGCAACTTTTCATTTCCAGCTTTAATACTCTCACTTATTATGTCCTTTACCCCCGCATTGTTTACAAAGTGCTTAAGTCCAGTGTATGCATTGATATAACTAGTCAACCTGAACTCTTATTTTGATGACAGTATTACCTTTTGGGAATGATCAATATTTCAGCCTACTAGATATTGAAGTAACTAAAAGAAAACCAGTTTTCAAGCCAGTAGAAAGGATTCAGTTCCCAGGACCAATGTAGATATCACCATGTCGAAAATATTTCTATGCTGGGCCATCAGCTGAAGATAAAAAAACTTTATTCAATAGAAGCAAACCCTTGCCGAAGCAGCAGGACAGTACCTTAGGTCACTTGGGGGTTCATGTCTTCATACATTATAATGGCTTCATATGCAACAATGCATATAAGAAAAACCCAGTGGCTTTTGATGAATCTTTGTAACTAAGTCAGAAGTTTTTGTGGAATATATTATTTTTTCTCTGAGAGGAAATATTTCTGAGGTGGTAATACCTATGTTCATAGGTTCATCGGTGTGTACTAGGCTAATGGCTCTGAAGCCTTTACAAGCCAAGCCCATAGGATTACCCTTGCACCGTGCCACCCAACCTTAGTTCCTAGTGCCTCTGTCGAGTAGAGTCACTGGAGTGATCTCCAGTGTGAATTTTCTATTTCCCATCCACTCATCAAGATCTCTCTTGAAGAGGGCCAGTGAGGTGCTGTGCTTGACATGTATGGGAAGTCTATTCCATAGCATGGGCAGTCTCTGGGTTATGAACCTGTCCCTCCAGCATGTTCTGTTGATTGTGGTTGTCTTTACTATCTGCTGCAATTCTGTTTTCATAGCTAGCTTTAGAGGATTTGATGAGGCATTTTAACTTTTTGTGAGGCTAATCAGGGAGTTTTTCCAGTCTTGGGACTTTACCTTATTCCGCGTCAGTTTCCTCCTTCTGTTGTAGAGTTTGTTTATGGCAGGAGACCACCAGATTGGTTTCCTTTTTTTTTGAGGAGAGTATCTTAGTTCTGTTGGGTATGGCAAGATCCATGCATTTGTGTACGTGTTCTTACAGTGCATTGGTGTATAATTTGGCGGTCATGCAACTATTCTCCATTTGCATGACCTTCTGAAGTTGCTTACAGGGGTGCAAATACCCAGCAGTACCCATAGTTTGGCACAAGCTTTTGACAATCTCACACTTGGTGGCATTGATAACAATCTTTCACCATTTTATTCAATGCAGACAACACATTCTTCAGTTTCCCAATAATGTCTCATAACAGTCAGCTGAATTCCTGTGTGCCTGCTTATATTTTTTATACTTATTAGTTATGTGTAACAGGAAAAGAGGAAGGCCTAAGATAAGGTTTATGGATGTGGTGAGAGAGGACATGTAAGTGGTTGGTGTGACAGAGCAAGATGCAGAGGACAGGAAGAAATGGAAACAGTTGATCTGCTGTGGCGACCCCTAACGAGAGTAGCCGAAAGAAGAAGAAGAAGTTATGTATTTATTTGTCATTTGTTTACCAGGAAAGTCTGACTGGATAGGTGCCAAGTTTCAGTGGAGGCCTGGGGAGAAAAGCTGCAGAGACAATTAGCATATTACTTTAGCTTATTGCATGCCAACAATTAACATTTTGAAATGTAAGAGAATATACAATAATGGATAGCACATACTTTTTACATATATTAGATGAAACATACTTGCACATTAATTACAGACATTAGCTATTACTAAGGAGACTACATACATGAGACAAGTGGTCTTTACAATTATGTGAATTAGGTCAGTATGATTCTGCTTGATAGTTAAGTAATGTTTTGTTTATTATAATGCACTTAGTATACATATCTTATAGTACAGGGTTGAGAGAGGAGGAAAATTACAGGAGAGGGAAAGGAGGAGATAGAAACGTATGTGTTTATTAGTAAAGTGTAGGGTATGGATGGGGAGGAAGCAAAAGGGAGAAAAAAAGTAAGGGGACTGTGTAGTGATAAGAGTAGTATAAGGTACAGTTAAAAGAGGCAAGAAATTATCAGTTGCATAAACTATAATAGCAAGATGAAGGGTAATGCTGTTACAGTTACAAATTAAGGATCCATTTGATAAACCTGGTGTAGAACATGAGCAAAGCTGTGTATTTTTTAGATAATTTTTAACAGAGTTTTTGAAGTATTTGAGGGGTGTGTGTCCGTCCTTATAGATCTGGGCATAGGGTTCCATATTTTAGCTTTGGAGTGAGAATACAGAGAAGACCTTGCTGATTTAGTTGGTTTATGAATAGTGAGTTGAACTTGGTTACATAATCGCAGGGGCTGTTTAGGTGACTGTTTTTGTAGTATAGAATTTAAGGTTGGATTTTACAATTTTAAAAAATACAAAATTTCTCTAGTTATATGGTCTGAATTAACTATAAATACATAGTCCCACTTTTCAGATTTTGTTTTTAAAATTTATTTTTTGTCCAACTACAGATGCAGTTGTTGGATTATGATCTTTCAGAGCTCCATTGAAAAATGGCTTTGCAAGTACTCAAACTAAAGACATAAATCTCTGTCAGCACACAAGACATGCTGGAAGGGCAGATTTGTTAGTGCTTCCACTACCTCTGGAATAATCTGCCATTGCAGAGTAATGCCTTCACTTCCTTTAAGTCAAAACTTTAATGATTGGATGGGCACCCTTAAATGCATTTCAGGCCTGACTTGCCTTGTTCTCCTGGAGGCAAGAGGTGTTCTGTGAGAGGGGGTATTGGCAATGGGGATTATGGTCTGTGGACTGACTCTGCCTGGCAAACCCTATGTTCTATGCCTTTCTCACATAATTCATTAAATAAACGTGCTTGTGGAAGAAACTTGCCACCTGAAGACTTCCACACTCAATGTGTGATTTACCTTGGTGGGAACCACACTTTAGTGGATTAATAACTTTGCAAAATATTCAAAACATCTACCAGCAATAGGGGATTAAAAGCCCTGGATGCCATTTTGAAAATTTGCAAGAAAAGGCAATAATAAAAAAACAGTAACACAGATATTTTCTAAACCAGCAAAGGTTATAACATTCAGTCTTATCTCCTTAACAGACAAAGGCAATATACAATTTTTGCCTTGTGCTGCTGAAGGAGAGATCTGTATGAAACTGGGAGATCAAATAAGGCAACAGCAGTGAAGGTCTTACAAGTAAAAGTACCCCCACAGCTTTCAGTTCCTCTCATCCCAGGGCACCTAGGTTCTGTCAACTTCTCCCTGGTTAGATTCGACCACAAACTAATCACCTTGGAAATCCACCCCCCCCTGCAAAGATAACCACCATGAAAAACTTCTCCAAAGCTAACTTTGGGCTCCTAAAATCAGAGGTGGCTAACATCACGGCACCCATGCAAATGGAGAATAGTTGCGTGACCGCAGAATCATGCACCAATGTACTGTACGATCACGTACACAAATGCATGGATCTCGCCATACCCAATAGAACCAAGTTTGGTTTTCTCCTTCAAAAAAAGAAAGCCAATCTGGTGGTCATCTGCCATAAACAAACTCTACAACAGAAGGAGGAAACTGATGTGGAATAAGGTGAAGTCCCAAGACAGGAAAAACTCCCTTATCAGCCTCAACCAAAAGTTGAGATCCCTCATCAAATTATCTAAAGCTAGCTATGAAAACAGAATTGCAGCAGATAGTAAAGACAACCACAAGGTCTTCTATAGTTATGTAAAGAATCTCCACGGCAATACCCAGATTTGCTCTGAGCTACTGCACAATGGTAACTTCAAGCCAACAGATATTGCCAGTATACTTTCTGACAGATTCAGTGCCAACTTTACCCCCCCCCAAAGGACCAATCACAATAGCAGTAGATTGCCAGGCACCCAGTATTACTGCTGCACAGGTTACATAGCACTGTCCAAGGCCAATAATACAGCTTCTGTGGGACCTGACAATATCCCTGGCTGTGTTCTACATGAACTACAGAGTGAACTGGTACCTCACTTGTGTGGCCTGTTTAATCACAGCCTCACCTCAGGCTTTGTCCCTACTGAATGGCGCACTGCTACAGTCATCCCTCTCCACAAAGAAGAAGCGACTACAGACCCTCAGAACTATCGCCCCATTAACCTGATGAGTCTGATATGCAAAGCTATGTAATGCATCATCATGGACCTAATAAACAAGAATATAGGGAACTCCAAACTCTGGATCCCACACAGTTTGGTTTTGTGAAGGGTAGATCATGCCTGCTCAACTTGGTCAACTTCTTTGAGTCAGTCACCAGAGCTGTGGATGAAGGCAAGGTGGTTCATACTGCCTACCTTGATCTGGCCAAGGCTTTTGATACCATTCCCCACTCAGGAATCATACAAAAACTCACTAAGCTTGGCATCAACCCCTGTATCACTGCAAACTGGCTCACAGGTAGAACCCACAGTGTGAAAGTAGCTGACTCCAAGTCAGACTGCCAACTAGTCATGAGTGGTGTCCCACAGGGTTTGGTCCTGGGTCCTCTCCTGTTTGGTATCTACTTCTCTGAAGTCCAGGCCAACATGAAAGGACTCTGGCTGACATAGTTTGAAGATGATTGCAAGTTCATAGGTAGGTACTAGGCTATCGGCCCTGGGACCTATACAAGCCCAGCCAAAAAGGTACCCTGGCTTTTGCCACCCAAGAAAATTATTTTTCTGTGCCGCTGTCGAGTAGAGCAACAGAGGTGATCCTCAGGGTGAATTTCCTATTTCCCATCCAATCTCGTGGTATTATTAACTCTCCAAGGGATTTTTACATCCTACAGAATGGCCTCACTGAGACCAACGACTAGTGTCAGAACCATGGCCTTAAGCTCAGTGCCAAAAAATGTGTCATCATGCCATTTGGGAAAAACCCGGTTCCCATGAATTACTACATTGATGGTAGTCCACTGAACACAGAAGGCATTATAAGAGATCTGGGAACACAGGTTGACAGCAACCTCTCTTTTGAACACCACATTGCCACTGTGGTCAGAAAGTCCTTTTATGTGGCACATCTCATTACTAAGGGTTTTGCATCCAGGAAGAAAGAGGTCATTGTCTCCCTCTACTCTTCCCTCCTTAGGCCAGTCATTGAGTACAATGCCGCCATTTAGCATGTACCTCACTAGACACCTGTAACAACTGGAGAGGCCACAAAAGTACCTCACAAAGAGGATCCTATGCCTTAAACACTTGTCCTATATGGACAGACTCAAAAAACTCCAACTATTCTCTGTATCATATCGCCTACTTAGAGGCGATCTCTGCTTGACTTACAAAGCTATGTCTGACCCAGCTCTGTTAGAAATGCTACTTCTAAAGAAATCCCAATCCCTCCGCACCACACGCTCCAGAGGCGTCAACCTCATTACCACAGTTAACAGAAAATGCTGGAGGGATAGGGTCATAAACCAGAGACTGCCCATGCTATGGAATAGACTTCCCATACATGTCAAGCAGAGCACCTCGTTGACCCTCTTCAAGAGAAATCTTGATGAGTGGATGGGAAACAGAAAATTTACCCCGTGGATAACTCCAGTGGCACTACTCAACAGAGGCACTGGGAACTAAGGCTGGGTGGCATTATGCCAGGGCAATCCTATGGCTAGGCTTGTAAAGGCCCCAGGGCCATTAGCCTAGTACACACCTATGAACCTATAATAGGTTGCTCCCTGGTAATCCTTAAGATTGATGCTGCAAGCAACTGTGATTGACAATAAGGGCCTTACTCTAAAAGACTTACTTTCGGTGTAAGTGACTTACTGTGGTGTAAGCCTGTTTTATAGATGGGCTTACACTGAGAGCAAGTCTTTTAGAATCTTACCCTAAAAGTCTGGCGGAAGAATATGTAAAGTGGGTAGATTCCCAGCAGTGACAGATACCCACGACAGCAGGCTAATTTGAAGTAGTTGGAACAAGACCTTCTGTCCTTTAGGAAAAAACAAGAAGTGGGAGTTTCTGAGGAAGAAGAGAATGAATTTTATATTTTGTAGACTGCCCTACATTTGATTTTACTGAGGATGGAGCTGTGTCATAAGTTTCTTCAGGTTCACCTCTAGAGGGCATTACATTTAGTGGGACAGTGGGCTTGGAGAAACTTAAAGGTATGGATAAGAATGTGCTTTCATTAAAAGAATGCACTTTGAGCTGATCAGTCTCAACCCTGGATATATCTCCTTCTTCTTCCTTGGCTGTGTAGTACATGGCTCCATTGTTGTCCCTGCAAGATTTAAAGGCATTTACATTTTTTATTTTTCTTGGTACCTACTTTCTGGTCTTAAATTTCCCTCAGTAGCTGGTATTCAACTGGGGTCTGGTGTTGTAAGAGTTTCAAACAGTAGTGGTAACTGTGAACTGGAGAGGAGTCCAAATGACAACATGCAGATTCACCCAAATTCTGAACATAGTTTTAGGAACAGCATCTTGTAGAAAAGCACCTCGAGTCGAGTTGGAGTAACACGAACAGCTTTAATAACAGACCCAACACAAACAACGTTTACAGTGTGTAATCACGTTTTCGTCTTCAACTTCGTCAGATAAGAAATGAAATCACATCCTTCCCAATTTATATTCTAATTAATTGAAACCAATTAGAAGTATAACCAATGAGGATAAAATTGTCATTACATAGTTAAAAACATATTAAAACATTTAAAACTTTGCCTTGAAGTATCACTTTGTACCACACTATTAATACAAATTGTAGTACCTTTTCCAAACATATAACTCAAAATTCTACACAAAATATTAATTATATATATAAAGAAAGTGTTGTTTGTATGTAAAAGAAACAAAGTCACATATAGTAGATGTATAAACCAACAAACATTAAAAGTGTGCTTGAGGTGTAATAAAATAGTCCTTTAGTTCCCTCCTATGGCAGAAATAAAAATGACGTCTAACATATATACATACTGTTTATCTGGTTGTTGTATTAAAATAATATAAGCCCTTGGGTGTACATTATTTATACTAGTCCAGAAAATATAAAACTTTTCTTTTTTCAATTATTTAAATGTAAACTTTTGTAGTGGGAACTCACAGTTTGGCTGATCTTAGTTTAAGTAGTGGCGCTAGTGAAATCATATCAAGTCCTGGGAATCTACTAGGATCTAACACCAACTGCCAGTACAATTCTGTGTACTCTACAAGTGTTTCCCACATGCCACCCCTAGGGTCAATAGTTACTACTTCCAATATAAAAAACTGGAATTCAGATTTTTTACAAGTGGTACTATGTTTGTATAATGCATTATTTTCACATTTGGTCCTGATGTCATAAAGGTGTTCATATATTCATTGTTTTAATTTCCTTTCACTTTTACCCACATAAAAGGATTCACATTCTTTACATACAGCCAAGTAAATAATACCCTTTGTGTTACAATTGGCATAGGTATTTAACATCAATTTCCTTTTCCTAACTTGCAATTATATAAATTCTCCTGTTTTTAAGTGGGAACAGTAGTTACAACTACCACACTTATACAAAACTTTCTTTTCTCTTGTAACCTTTTTTAAATTACACATGTTAGAACCCCTTTCTAATAAATTCTTGATGGTATTCCCTTTACGGTACGTGTATGTCAAATTATTTTCAAAAATATAATTATTATTTCAATAAGCTAAATGACTTGGATTGTGTTTTGTATAAATATAAGATGCTTGACATGGACAACTCATATCTGAAGCATTGTTTACATTTGAATATTGTGCCGAAAGGCCTTAGAGTGTGCAAATATCCTAACAATTTATCAGGGGGTACTGACTTTCACTATAATTTACTGAATGCGTTTGATAAGTGTGGTTTTGAAATAATGAGAGCTATAATTAAAAATAATGAAGATGAAATGGAAAAATTGCACACTAATATTGAATGTATTAATCGGGGCATAATAAGTGATTTATTGTTTACGGTGGAGAAAGAAAAGAGTAAATACTATAAATTATTACAGAATTTAGAAGTTAAATGTGTGGAAGTGCAGAATAGGAAGGTGAGTAAGATTGAGAGGGATATCAAAGAATATAAAACTAAAACACATTACCCGAAACCGAAATTTTGGGGTAAGAGAGGTATTGGACACTGGGGTAAAGAACCTCATGATGGTATGGAATGTGATGATTCCTTTCATACTGAAAACAATCAAGATATTTCTGAATTCCCTCCACTTAGAAGGTCTGTAAGACTAATGGTTAAGGAACCTGTTATTTACAACACAAAAAACTACAAGGGCAGGGGAGGGAGGCCCCAGGGGAGGAAAGAATCAGCATGGAACCAGTAGATAGTATAACACAGGAAGGCAACAAATGGACATATAAATATTTTAACATTTTTAATTTTTCTAGTATTACTGTCAACAAAACCTTCTTTGAATTGTTCTCTAAAGGTTTTGGTTTTATACCTAGGCAGAGAACTAACATTTTTAAATTACTTGTAGATGTTAAACTATTTATTAGAAAGAAAAACTTGGAACTGTTTTTTTAATGGTAAGAAACTTAACATTAAAGGAGACAGTTTAGTGTGCAGAAGCACATTCAATCCACCTTTGCTCCCTCAACTGAGAAATTTTGAGTTAACAGTTGAAAGTGAACTAAGAGCTTGTTTGAAACAACATTATGTGGACCCTAACTTAACCTTTGCGGAGCAGGAAATACTAAAGGACATAAGTAACAACAGGAACTTAAGGGTCATGAAACTAGACAAAGGTGGGGGGGGGGGGTAGTTCTGATGGACCACATACACTATGAAGGAAAAATGATGGAAATTTTAAATAACACTGACAAATATACAAGAACTTCTATTAATGAAATTAACATAGCATACAAAAAATACAAGTGTTATTAAATGACCTATTAATAGAAGGGTTAATAGATATAGAAACATATAGTTATTTACATGATGAGAAACCTAAAGTACCCTCTATTTTTGGTATTCCAAAGGTGCACAAGGATGTACATGACCCACCTTTAAGAGCTATAGTTTCAGCTGATGGCTCTGTGACAGCACCTTTAGCAAAGTATGTGGATTTGAAAGTGAAGGGGTTAGTATTGAACAATAGTAACATACTAAAGGACTCCTGGGATTTTTTGAGAAAATTGGATTGCACCTTATTTAACGAAAAGGTAGCATTTGGTACCCTAGATGTGGTAGATTTATTTACTAGTATACCGCATGATGTAGGTATGGAATGGTTTGAAGAAATGCTGGTGGGTTACAAGGGGATAACTGACAGTGAATTTAGAACAGTTTTGGTTCTGATGGAAGTAGTGTTAAAGAACAACTATATTTTCTTTGAAAGCAAATATTTTAAGCAGGAAAAAGGTGTGGCTATGGGGGCACATTGTGCTCCCACTTACCTTAATATTATTATGGCCCATTGGGAAAATAATTATGTTTTAAATTCTCCTTACAAGAGTTTTTGGACACTTTATGGAAGATTTCTAGATGACCTATGTTTTCTGTGGGAAGGACATCAAGAGAATTTTGAGGAGATTGTTGAATATATCAGTGGTACAACTGACTTCTTAGATTTTACATACAAATTTGATTATCATGAGTTAAACTACTTAGATGTCAACATAAACAAAAATAACAGGTTTTGTGTACAAGATACATAGAAAGGAGACTTTTTCAAACTCCTATTTATACTACACTAGTTCTCACCCACCCCACCAGAAGAGAGGAGTGGTGAAAGTTCATTTAGTGCGTTTGAGTAGGATGACGTCAGACGATGAAACTTTCTTATGTGAATGTGAACTATTAAAAGAGTTATTTTTGAACAGAGGTTACCCAAGTGATTTGTTTGAACAGATAATGAAGGGGGTAACTGAGGAAAGAAAGGGTAAATTTGCTCCAATTTTAGGGAAAACAACAATGTCTAATGAAAACAAACCAGAAGAAAAATCAAAGGGAGATTACAGTTCAGATTATGTAACTACTTACGATGGTCAGTCTAGGGTAGTGAGGAGGGTTATTGATAAGGAATGGAAAAATTTTGCGAAGGTATCTGACTTAAAATATATTTTTGAAAATTATTTGACATACACGTACCGTAAAGGGAATACCATCAAGAATTTATTAGAAAGGGGTTCTAACATGTGTAATTTAAAAAAGGTTACAAGAGAGAAGAAAGGTTTGTATAAGTGTGGTAGTTGTAACTACTGTTCCCACTCAAAAACAGGAGAATTTATATATTTGCAAGTTAGGAAAAGGAAATTGATGTTAAATACCTATGCCAATTGTAACACGAAGGGTATTATTTACTTGGCTGTATGTAAAGAATGTGAATCCTTTTATGTGGGTAAAAGTGAAAGGAAATTAAAACAAAGAATATATGAACACCTTTATGACATCGGGACCAAATGTGAAAATAATGCATTATACAAACATAGTACCACTTGTAAAAAAAATCTGAATTCCAGTTTTTTGTATTGGAAGTAGTAACTATTGACCCTAGGGGTGGCATATGGGAAACACTTGTAGAGTACAGAGAATTGTACTGGCAGTTGGTGTTAGATGCTAGTAGATTCCCAGGACTTAATGATATGATTTCACTAGCGCCACTACTTAAACTAAGATCAGCCAAACTGTGAGTTCCCACTACAAAAGTTTACATTTAAATAATTGAAAAAAGAAAGGAAAAATAAAGGTTTTATATTTTCTGGACTAGTATAAATAATGTACACCCAAGGGCTTATATTATTTTAATACAACAACCAGATACACAGTTTGTATATATGTTAGACGTCATTTTTATTTCTGCCACAGGAGGGAACTAAAGGACTATTTTATTACACTTCAAGCACACTTTTAATGTTTGTTGGTTTATACATCTACTATATGTGACTTTGTTTCTTTTATATACAAACAACACTTTCTTTATATATAATTAATATTTTGTGTAGAATTTTGAGTTATATGTTTGGAAAAGGTACTACAATATGTATTAATAGTGTGGTACAAAGTGATACTTCAAGGCAAAGTTTTAAATGTTTTAATATGTTTTTAACTATGTAATGACAATTTTATCCTCATTGGTTATACTTCTAATTGGTTTCAATTAATTAGAATATAAATTGGGAAGGATGTGACTTCATTTCTTATCTGACGAAGTTGAAGACGAAAACGTGATTACACACTGTAAATGTTATTTGTGTTGGGTCTGTTATTAAAGCTGTTCGTGTTACTCCAACTCGACTCGAGGTGCTTTTCTACAAGTTTACTAGTTTTGTTGAGCACCATCCATTTTACTGTGGTTTTAGAAACAGCATCACTTAGCACATTTCTGACAAGAATGCAGAAGACATCATTAACACTTTCTTCTTACATTTCAAACAAAAGGAAATTACTTTTGCAATAGAGAAGATCAGGGCTTTGGGTTACGTTTGTTTTGCATAACCATAGATCCACATGTCAGATTTCACATGAGAAGATATCACTGGATTTTCAGAACCATGCCAAATCAATCCCTGCAAAAGTCTGACCATTTTCTCCATCTCAAGAAAGGCATTTTGCTGCACTATCTGTGGTGGGCCAACCATCTTAACTTGGTTCAAAGAAACTATATAAATGTCCCATCACTGTCTCTGATTATTACCACACGTGCCTCAGTATATATTTTGGGAGTCCACTTCTAGTCCCTATGATGACAGGGCACATAGTTTTTGATAAAAAGGTTGATGTCTGGTGGTCCTTAAGACGAATGCTGCAAGAATAGGACCACTGAACAAATACAACTGTGAACTACCAGAAACTATGAGTAAATAGTGTGTTATAGTGTGTTTCTGTTTGTTGAAATTAACCTTCAGTTGGTATGATTACACTGTAAATGAACTGCACTGACAGCACACACAGACAGTGAGTTGCATAAGCTGCCCTGGTGGAGAATGTGGGCAAAGTTTGGACAAAACATACCAGACTGTACTATTTTAGTTAGGTTTCACTGTCTGCTTGTGCTAACATCCTGTGTGTTAATTTCTGCACCTATAAAAATTCAAAACTGATGTTGTTTATGTTATCACGTCCACCTTCAGAGAGAGAGAGATAGATGAGTATTTGCTTGCTGAGGATCTACTAAGGAACTACTACGCTTTTTTGTAAAATGTAATTTCTACTATAGATAATCACAATGAGAATATATGGAAATGATTCTGTATTACTGTAAGTAAAAAAAAATTAGAGTGTATATTGAAACAGTGGAGGGAAAGCAATGTTGTCAAAAAACCACATGAACGAAGCTTTAACTGTTAGCTCAACAGTATATTCTGAACAGTTCTGGTTACCATCTATGAAATTTACTTTGCTTGAATTATATAAGTTCATAGGTTCATAGCTCTGACAAGTTCTAGTACACTTGATAAGCATGAGCAGGTGCTTGTGAGATGAAACATTTATAAACAGGGGCCTGAGAGATAAACCATTTATAGGCTGCCTGTGTCCATTAGAGATATAGGTGTCAAACCAGGGAAGAATTTCATTTTCCTCATCCAAATGTCCAAGTTACACTTGAATTGGGTTAGGGAGGAACTCTGCTTCACATGGATGGGGAGCCTGTTCCAGAGAAGGTGTAGTCTCTGGGATACATACTTGTCTCTCCAGCAGGTCCTATTTATATCACAGTTAAGGTCTGAGACTTTAAAATGGGTAATTGTGGTGCTGTATGCTTTGTGGATACGCAGGATGTCCATCAGGGTGGGGTCTGACAGTGCCTTGTATGCTAAGCATTGATTTCCCCTCAGTACCTGTAAGAGACAGAATACAGGTATGGGCTTTGATGCAGTCTGTGTAGGACATGTTATTTACTCCCTGGTTTCTTTTAGTCAGGAACCTCTGTGTTCATTTCAGTTGCTGGATGTACCTGGTTAGGTACATACCAAAGAGGGCATTGTACTCACTGATACATCTGATGAATGCTGAATACAGCAGAACAGTAACCTCCTTGGACCTAGATGCCATACCTTTGTTTATAAGTTGCATTATATAGAATAATTTCCTTGCTACTGTAGACACGCAATGATCAAAGGCTATATTACTGTCTATATGTTTCCCCAAGTCCCTAACTACTGGGTCTACTCTTCTGGGTGTGTTGTCAATGTTACCAGGGGTGGATGACTTCCTGAATTATACTTTTATTCATTTCATGGTATTTAGCTTTAGTCCATGGCTCTGACACAAGTTATTTGTCTGTGTCAACCCTTCCTGGGAATTAATAGTGTTGGTAGGGGATTCTGTGATTGTCCCTAATTTGCAATCATTTGCAAAAATTTAGTCAGCCAGAGACCCTTAACACTGACCTTCCCTTCAGAGAAGCAAATGACAAAAAGGAGCAGTCCGAGGACCAATCCCTGAGGAATTGTGCTTGTGACTGGTCTCTTTCTAGAGGTGAATTCTCCAGTTCTAAATTCCTGGGTCCTGTCTGTGAGCCAGCTGGCTATCCACTGGGTGACTTAAGGGTTTATACTTAACCAGCTGAGTTTCTCAACAAAGTAGGGTATCATGCCAAATGCCTTGGCCAGGTCAAGGTAGGCAGTCTGAACCATTTTGCCCTCATCTATTGCTTTGCTGAGCCTCTCAAAGAAGTCCATCAGGTTGAGTAGGTATGACTTGCCCTTGAAGAAACCAAACTGCACTGGGTCCAGTGTTTGGTGGTTTCATATGTCGTTATTGATCATTTCCATATTTTTTCCATGGCTTTGCATATGAGACTAGTGAGACTTATGGGTCTGTTGTTTCCAGTGGCTGTAGATGGCCCACGTTTGTGCAGAGGGATGACTGTTGCTGTTCTCCTTTTGTGACATGTGAAATCTTTTTGGAGGTTACAGTTAAATAGCAATTCCTGAGGGCCTGATAAGCCATGTTTCATCCTATTTAGAAGGCATCCTGGGTTAGTCTGGGCCCATCAATGCAGTGTTCTTGACCTTAAGAGAGAGCATTGAGAACCTGTTCCCTAGTGATAGTAGGGGCAGTTATATTTGATGGTATTTCCTGAGGGGAGGTTGAGGAGGAGAGAGGAGTAAAGTTAGAGCTGAATTTGTCTGTCAGTATGCTTGCTACATCTTCTGGCTCAGTATAGGTGGCTCCATTAACAATGAGCTCTGCAAAGAATTGTTTATTGCCATTGAGGTTGCAGACATAGCTAGGGAATGCCTTGTGGTTGTCCTTGACCTGGGAGGCCAAATCCTCTGAGTCGTTTGTTTAGTTTGATGAGAGTGCTTTTATCCTGATGGGGTGCTACACCTCCTAATTTTTGCAATGGTTTTCTTACTTTTGTTAAACAGCCTACTGATGCTGTGATTCCACCAGTGTGGCTTGTTTTTTGAGTTAGTTCTGTAATTCTTCCTAATGGGTACAGCTACCTCTGTTCAGCTATTAACATGCATGTATAGGGTTTCTGTTAACAATTTTGTGTAGGCAGCAGTGTTCTCACTGTTTATGATGGCTTGAAATTTTGCCAGGTTATCATTTAATAGTAGGAAGTTAGCCTTAGAGTAGTTCCCGAGCTTTCCAGAGTTAGCTGTGGTTCTCTGGGTTTTATTTTTGCTTCAAAGGAGACTGCTTTGTGGTCTGGCCTTACCAGTGTAGATATTACACTGGGGTGTGCAGCAGTCTCCCATGCTAGTGAGCACCAGGTCCTGTATGTTTGTACCCCTGATCAGCATGTTGACAGTCTGGTCCAGGGAGTTTGTTTCAAAATCCAGGAACCTCTGTGCCTGCACTTTTGGTGTCATACATGATTCCCATTTAATAGTGGGTAATTAAAGTTGCCCATGAGTATGCTATTGGGTTAGATGGTGAGTGTTTCCAATAAGCTTAAATGCATGTTATAGGTTTCCTGGGTCACTATAGCTTGTAAGGAAGTGGTATGGGTATTGTGATTTGCACATGGAGAAGCTCAAGTGCATTGTCCTCTTTGACCAGCCTTGACGTATATTTATTTTTGATGTAAATCGAGACACCTCCACATTTAGTCCTTGTCTATGTAGTAACTGCTCTAAATGAGTGGAAGGCCCTGCACTGCTGGTGTCCTCTCCACAGCTTTAAATCATGAGTTTTGTTTACTAAACTCAGAGTGGAATGCAAGTTTTAATTGCTGCTTGTTAAGTTGTACTGGAAAGTGATGAACAAAGCGGTAGGCTTCTCTTTGCCACACCGAAATTAGAGAGAGAGAGAGAGAGAAAGAGACAGACCGACATACAGACAGAAACATAAAACATATAATGGCAATGAAGCAAATACAATAATTCTTTAAGTCATTTAAAGAATTACTTGAGAAACAGTGGTAGAATGACAAGTACTGTTGAATGTTTTAACAAAGTGATATGAAACCACTAAAAGGCCTGCTTTCAAAGAATTGCATGCTACACTGCTGAAAGATTGCTACCAAAGATGTGTATAATGAACTGCTAAGCTACTGAAAGAAATGCACTGAGAAAAATGTGCTGACAGTGCGAAATGTTTGTTTAAGAATGCCAGTGAAAAAATACTGAAACTATTAAGTAAATATCACAAAGCTGAGTTCATTCTAAGATTATTGTAAAGAAACATTAGTGCGGTTTAAATGTGGAAGTAAAACTAACAAAATGTAAAGCATTGTGGTCTCAGTTTACTTATGACTTGGGGAAAAAGCTATTAGGAAATTCTTTAAATTTAAGAAAGTATTGCTAATATATGCAAAGTTTGAATAAGTGATATGCTTAAAGCAAAAAAGCAGTAACTGATGCAGAAGGTTTACCATGAAAAACTTGCCACACTGAAAGTTGGGACTCGCTGTGCGAATCTTGCATGTTGACATTTGTAATGTTGAATACTGGCATTACTGACTGTCCGAACTTGCCCCCCTTCCAGACTCATGTTAGTGCTTGTTACTGGGTCTGGAGCGGTAAGGAGTTTCAGAGTTTGGTATTATGTTCAAACATGTCAGTATTCGGCATGCCAGCTTTAGAGGAAAGGTTGTGGTGATATGTACACTCGACATTCGGAGCAGCAAGATTTTGATAGTAAACCAATGCAGAAGATGAAAAGATTTTTATGGCATTATCAAGTCTGTGTTCAGAAACAATGGAAAAAATTATACTGTGGAAAATTGTTGCACTGGTTTTCTAAGAAAAATACACTTTTGAAGTGTGTGCATTGAAAAATGGTGACCGAATTATGTGTTATTAACTAAAGCTTAAATGTGTGAATTGCAAATTTTTCATATTTCAATAGTCTGGTGCTTTTGAAACAGTTCAAAAATACTAATGCACAATTATAAACCAAATAACATTTTTACATTGTGCTGTTTACCCTGTGATTAACAAGAAAGGCCTACTGGGAAAGTTTTGTCACATTTAAATGAATTGAGTGTGTGTGTGTTGTATAAAGGGAACTCTAGTGAATGGTAGTCTTTGCAGTAAAAGAAATTTTTGAGAAACAAATTGTTGAATGCAAAGCTGATAACTGTATAGTGCACAGAGTGGGATCTTAATAAGATGATGAAGTCCGTTCAGAGTATGGTGTCTTGCAACAGTGATAAATGTTTATATAAATCAGATATTCCCAGCACTTATGACATCTGTGTTTAAAGCAAGTAAAAAATCACTGTCTTCTTTTGCTTTTTTCAAGAGACATATACTGCTCCTGAAACAGACTGGTTTGCAGATGCTATACTTAGCTGAAAGCTCTATATATGTGAGCCTGCGTCTTAAGATGAAAAACAATAGAAATAAATATGCAGTATTTAGAAAACACTTAGAAATCGGTCAAGAGGAGAAGAGAAATACTTGCATCACACCACCAGTCTCACATAGACCCATTAAACCAGCACTGGCAAAAAACACACATAAATACACGAAAACATACTTGGAGGCTCTAAATAAAAATCTGCAAAAGCAACAGAGACCTCCAAAGCAGACATCCAAGCAACCTCCACCTCCCAGCACAAACCATGAAACACATACTTCACAAAACCAGTTGTCACGCAATCACAGCCCTTAAGGCAAAATAACATACCCAACACACTAGTAATAGGTGACTCTATAGTCAGGCACACTGACGTCCCACTCACTAAGCTGAATAGTAGCTGCCTGTCGGGTGCCAGGATCCGCCACATAACACAAACACTCAGGTCACTCCAGAACAAGTACAAATACGACTCTGTCATTGTCCATGTTGGTTTGCATGACCTGAGCCATACCTCCCTGGACTACATGAAAAGAGACATGGAAGAGCTCTCTGTTCACGTAGCCCAGGCCAGTATGACCCTGACCCTGAATAGCATCCTGCCCTCACCAAGAATTATACCACGATATAAATAAAAAATGATCAATTTCAACAATTGGCTAAGTTTCTGGTGTCATTCAAAGGGGGTCCAGTGTCTGTCCGCCTGGGATGACATGCTCGACAAGCCATACTGCTTCGCTAGAGATGGCTTGCAACTGTCACCCTTAGGCTTTTGAATACTGGCCAAGGCTCTTGCCACCCCCATAGTGCCTTTTTTAGGCAAGGCTCAAAAGACAAACCCACTGCCGTAAATAGCACAAGTAACAAAAAACTGAGGGTAATGCTACTCAATGCCAGAAGTCTAAACCTCAAAATGCACGCACATGAGACACTCCTCAGTATGGAGAAAATCGATATATGTGCAGTAACAGAAACCTGGTTTAAGACTTCAGAGAGCACCCCAGCACTACCAGGCTACAATTCATACCATACATTTCGGCCACAGAACCCGGACCAAAATACAAAAGGCGGGGAGGGGGGCAACCCAGCACTACCAGGCTACAATTCATACCATACATTTTGGCCACAGAACCTGGACTGAAATACAAAAGGTGGGGGCATATCCATATTCATCAAGGATACCGACACCTCCAGGTTAGTGGCACAGCACGATGCTTCAGAGATCATCCACGTGCAACTAACAATGGGCAAAACTGCAATTCAAATTGTAGCTTGCTACAGACTACCCACCATGTCCCAGGACCCCCATTCCGCATTTCTGGAAACACTGGGAAACATAAAGGTCCTACCAAACACCCTAATATTGGGTGATTTCAATTACCCAAACATTAACTGGGAGAACTACTCAAGTACTAACTCCCTTGCCCAACATTTCCTAGAATTTATAAAATCAAATGCCCTGGATGAACTGGTCAACACTCCCACCGGAGGTGACAACATATTGGACCTGGTCATCACCAACATGGACGACCAGTGTTCCACACCGGAGGTCAACCCCTCGCTGGTTAGATCTGACCATAAGCAAATCACTCTGGATATCTACATTCCGCCCCCACCCCTGGACAAGGAAACCATTGTGAAAAACTTTTCAAAAGCAAACTTCACGTTAATTAAGACCAAGGTGGAAAGTTTCAAAGCCCCCATGCTAAAGGACAATGCTGTCCAAGCTGCAAAATCCTTTACTAATGCATTCTATGGGTGCCTACAAGAATGCATGGCTCGTGCTATCCCAGGCAAAACCAAGACTCACTCCTCCAAGAAAAGGAAACCAGTCTGGTGGACCCCTGCCATAAACAAACTATACAATAGAAGGAGGAAACTAGTACAGAAAAGAGTAAAATCCCAAGAAGGGAAGACATCCCTGATCAATATCAGCAAGAAACTTCATAAAATCATCCAAGGTGAGCTTCAAAAGAAAGATTGCCAAGGACTCCAAAGATAACCACAAGGCATTCTTTAGCTATGTCAAGAATCTAAGTGGCAATGCTCAAATCTGCTCGGAGTTAGTGCAGAATGGCACAAAATACACTGAACCGACCGATATCGCCAACATCTTGGCAGATAGGTTTAGTGCAAACTTCACCCCCTCTTACCCCCAAAAGGGCCCATAGCCATGCCAAAAGAATGTAGAGCCCCTGAAATCACAGACACTCAGGTTAAAATAGCCCTCTCCAAAGCCAAAAACACAGCATCAATGGGACTGGACGGTGTCCCAGGCTGCATCCTACATGAGCTCAAAGACAAACTAACCCCTCACCTAAACACACTGTTCAAACTCAGGCTCTCCACAGGTTATGTACCCATAGAGTGGCACACAGCAACTGTTATTCTGCTCTACAAAGGTGGAGCTACAGTAGACCAGGAGAACTATCGCCCTATAAGCCTGACTAGCTTGGTCTGCAAGGCTATCATCATGGAACTCATTAACAGAGACATTGGGAACCTCCAAACACAGGACCCTACCCAGTTCGGCTTTGTTAAGGGCAGATCATGCCTCCTAAACCTGGTGGACTTCTTTGAGACAGTTACCAAAGGTATAGAATAGGGAAAGGTGGTACACACTGCCTACCTAGACCTCGCAAAGGCCTTCGACACCATTCCCCATTCTGGTATTATAGACAAGCTCACCAGCCTGAACATAAACCCCTATGTCACAAGCTCACAGACAGAACCCACATGGTGAGAGTTGCTTTGTTTTACCAAAGATCTGCTGATATTTTGTGAAACTGAAGTTTACGTTGCTACCTCTAATAAGTTAAACCCTCAGACATTAAAAGGGGCTGGTGATGATTGTAGTGCAACATTTGAAAAAAGTAATGTTGCAAACTTGATAAAATTAATCGTAATTTTGCAAATTGAAGTAATAATCAAAACAATATATGTGCTTATATCATGGAAGGTGAACAGATGTTAAGAGCTGCTGAGGTATTGCATTGTGGTTTCACAAAAGAAAGTGGTATTGACCAACTAAGTCTAATTACAGTTCTCTGTGGTACAGTGGAAAGAGAATACTTTGCATCATAATATTTCTGATAGGCAAAGCAAATAACAGTCTAGTGTTATAACTATGCAAAGTGAAATGTTACTTGAGAAAATAAAAATGCTGGCACAACCAAGGGAGCTTGTGCTTTCTTTGAAAACAAATTGACAAAGACTTGTAAAAGGATGTGGGCTGTCTTTGGCCAGCAAAGTATTTTTGTTTTGGCTAAGGGATATTTACACTGTCTGTTCTCTAGTTGGAAAAGTGAAACATAAAAGCAAACTTGAAAGTACTAATTAAGGTGTTTGCCTTGCAGTCACAAGGTACAGAGTTTGATTCTCACCTTTGAAAGGGAAATTGGCTAGTCTTAAAATGGCCCAAAAAGGGCAACTAGCCTAGTACTTAAATATGAATCTATGAAAGGACACCATAGGCCAAATGAAAAAAAGAGATTGTTTTAAAGGGGTTAGTGAAAACAGTGTATAACTTTGTATGAGAACAAAGTGACCTAGAGTTGGAATTTAAAAGATAAAAGAGAAGTTAATTTCATATCCAAGCTGGCAATGTACATTTACAGAGTGAAGCAGAATTATGGCAGGAGTTATGAAAGGGTAACAGTGCTCTGACTGATCTAAAAGGAAGTGTCAGCATTAATAAAAACACAACTATAAAAAACTGAGAACAAAGGCAAGAAGTGGACAAAAGCTTGTGCCAACATAATTGAAGTGGTCCAGCTTATGCAGCAAAGGAACTCTGAAGGTGCTAATGAAGTTAAACAGCTACATTTACCTGTGAGGAACTCAAGAAAATCAGAGATGCAATCATAGTGACTTAAACAAACTATCAACAGAAACAGAGCTAGGAAATGCAAAAGTATTTGAACCTTGCTAATCGTTTGCAGGATGCAAGCACAGTATGATGCTAGTCAAAAAAAAAAAAGACTAAACACAAAAAGTCCTGAGGATAAAATACAGTCTAAAGCAAATATGTGGAGGAATCAAACAGTAAATTAAAGTAACATTTGCCAATCCTTGTTTCTGCAGAAGGAAAATAATGAACACAACAAGAAGAGAACATTCACACTACCCTTCTCAGTCTGAGACAGGTGACTACTGTGGAGGACTACAGACATTCAGAGTTGGAAAGCCATAAAAAGAGCTGAACAGAACCATGCCAAATACTAGATCAGTCTATTTAGTATAATCATAGAACAAATAGTTACAAAATCTGAATTTATAGAGACACAGACCCAAGTCAAAATGGGGTTGTATGGTATATCTCAGATATACCCAATATAAACCTCAGTAAATGAGCCAGTCACTTACGATACAGCTTATGAAATGAAATAAGAGTATTAAACAGACTGATGGTAAGGAAATTGTGTTTCATGAAAGAAAGTGTAAAATCTAGCCAAGAGTATCTGGTCTGAAAGTCTTGTATTACAGTAGAAATTTTGAACTGACATCAGTACTAGCACAAAACCTAGGCAGATATAAAATAATAGAATTTTAAAATATTATTTATTCTTTTTATTTATTCTTTGTTGACTGGGTTAGTTCCACTAGGCTAGTAGCATCTTTTCAGGGGAGACCCAAGGTGGTATTCATACTACTATATAATATAGAATATATTAAAAGCTGCACTCTGTAGAATGCTACAACAGCATACTAGAGTATCCAGTTTAGCACTCATGAATAAAATGGCTTCACGTCATGTTGTGAAGAGAGCCAAAGCCAGGCATCGGAATCGGTCATTGAGTTTGTGAGCCAACCAAGGTATGATTTGGCATGCAGACACTAGACAGTAAGGTGTACAAGACAATGGGATGACCAGTACTACTGTATGGTACAGAAACTTGGGCAGTAAAGGCAGAGCAGATGAGGAAGCTAGAGGTGATGGAAATGAAGTGCCTGACAAGGGTGGTAGGATGCACACTGTGGGACAGATGAAGAAATGGGGACATAAGAGCAGAAGCCAAAGTAGCTCCAATTGCAGAAAAGATAAAAGAGAACAGATTATGGTGGTTCGGACACGTGTAGAAAAGCAGAAGACAATCTTGTGAAGAAGATTTGGGACAAACAGGAATGAGTGTCGAAGAAGGCAGGAATGAGGCATTGAATCGAGAGAGATGACAACAGTTAACACAATACCCCAACCCCATGTAGAAAATGGGAAAAAGGGGGCTGATGATGACACAGGCACACCTATACGCACGCACACACACACACACACACACACACACACATATATATATATATATATATATATATATATATATATATATGGGTGGTGTATGTCAGCTGATCGAACAGCCAACTACATTGATGTCTATGTGGTCAACACCATTTGGTTGACTGACCTAGATGGTCAACAGGTGTGTGAAACTGACAATCCCACAGGTAGGAAAATATTCCCTTTCCTCAGGGGACTGTGCAGTTGTGGAGTTATTATATATAATTAGCAGTGGATGTAGGGGTGCAGGGGGACATTGCTTCCCTGCAAAAAATACTTGCAATTGGTTTAGTTTTCTCTCCGTAGTTATCCTCGGAGAATGTACAGAATGTGTTGATGTGACATATTTTGACATACTGACATTGATAGTCTATAATGCTATATAAAGTGTACACACCCCTGTTAAAATGGCAGGTTTTTGTGATATTAAAAAATGAGACCACAATAAATCATTTCAAAACTTTTCCCACCTTTAATGGGACCTATAACCTGTACAATTTAATTGAAAAACAAACAAATCTGTTAGGGGAAAAAATAAAAAACTTACAATAAGCTGGTTGCATAAGTGTGCACACCCTTAAACTTAATACTTTGTTGAAGCACCTTTTGATTTAATT